>NC_034412.1:431662-442131 GCF_002078875.1 Numida meleagris
GCACACACCGAGCAGACAATGCATGCTGCACACACCAAGCACACAGTGCACGCTGCACACACCGAGCAGACAATGCATGCTGCACACACCAAGCATGCAGTGCACACTGCACACACCGAGCACGCAGTGCCCCGGACTGCTCTGGATGAGATCTCCAGCAAAATTTCAGATCTGGACAAATGGAGAAAAATCTTTAGTTTCCATGGGTAAGTTTTATAGTCCACTTCATTATTACCACACACTCTAAATTCCAGAGTTTTAAAATGTAGTTGTTCGTTAATTTTTAATAGGATTGTTTGTTCCATGTTGTTATTATTACCAATATTACGTTGTATCCTATTAGGAAAAGCAGCAGCTTTTACTCACTTTCTCTCCTGCAGTTCTCTTCTGGCTGCCTCCCACTCCTGAATGTGTGAGCAACACCTCTATTTTCTTTTAATGTGCATTTCTTTCCCTTTGCAGCCGGGAAGGCCCGCAGGCCGCCCCCCAGGTGAGTGTTTCTCCCCGGGGTTGCACTGTACACTCCCCCCCACACGCTGTGACAGCGCTGCGATGCCCGCAACAGATATTTGGAAGTAAATGCCACACAGCTCTTAGACCAAATATCTGCAGTCGCTGTTGGTTTGGTAGCACTCCAAAATACTCTGCAGGAGAGTTTGGCTGCTCGGGTTTGTGCCCACAGGTGGCAGCAGGTGGTGAAGGGCAGCGAGGGCCGAGCACAGCAGAGGGAGGGCACAGAGCAGGCAGGAGCAGGGAGCTGGGAGCTCGGAGCTGGGAGCAGAGAGCAGCGAGCCCCCACACTTGCTCTGTCTCCTCACAGGGACCTGTGGGCCGTGGGCACGGAGCAGTGGGCACCAGAGGAGCCGTGGAGCCGCGTGTGCCACCCGCAGAGCCACAGCACGCGGGGCGGCCCATCCCCACGGGCACAGCAATGGTGAGCAGCATGGGCAGCGCGGAACCGGACTCGGAGCTGGCAGCGGGCGAGGGCTGCGGGCTGCTGCCGTCACTTACAGAGTTACCATCAGTACTTGTGTATGAGACTCCCAAAGAGCATGGCTGTAACGCATTCTTGTAACTCCCATTGGTGCTGGGTGTGCCCCTGCCCCCCGGTGCTTTCCCAGGAACCGGCCGTGAGGGGCGGAAGGCCCAGCAGCAGGAGAGCAGTTCTCTGCTGTCTGGATACAAACAGCTCTGAGACCGTCAGTGCTTGGTGCCCAGGCCCCAAACCCAGCTGGCGTTCTGCAGGCAATGGCAGAGGGTCCCAGCACCGGCCTCGTGTCTGTGACCTCTGACACAACCCCACCACCGCAGCACAAACATAGTGAAAAGCTCAGGGTGTGAAACTGGAGGTGAAACACAGCAGGAGCTGTGGTGCGGACCACAGCCAGAGGAGTCCCATCCCACAGAGAGGCAGACACAGCCCTCGCTCAGGGCCAAAGCCACAGCTCCCCCAGCCCGTGGCCAAGCACAGCCCCACAGCTCCCCTGTCCTCACAGCTCCTCCAGCCCCAGCCCATGACTGACCACAGCCCATTGGGCGCAGTGCAGGCAGCGTGCAGGCAGGGCCATGACGTGCACTCTGTCCGCAGCACGCCAAGGTGCAGGCGCCCATCGGGGGCCATAGCTGCTCTCTATCTGCAGGCGCTGCGGACGCTGCTGCTCGGGAATGCGTCGCGCACCTTCAGCCAGGACTGGGCACGGGCGCACTTCAGGTTCCGTGAGCCGCGCTCTGAGCTGGCCTACACTCTGGAGGCTGAGAAGGTAACACTGCAGCGTGACCCACAGCCGTGCCCCATCCAGCAGCACTCAGCAGGACGGACGGGCTCCGGTGCAGATGTTGGAGCAGCCTTGGGCGGACTGGCTGCTCTGTCTCAGCGGCGGTGCAGGCACGAGCTGGGAGCAGCGCGGCATTGCATGCTCGCAGCAGCAGGCTGCCGGGCAGCACATAGCGGCACTGCCCCCCTCTCTCTGTGCAGCTCCCTGCCTCTCGCTGCCCCACCTGGAAACCAAATGGGTGCAGCCACCACCCCGGCTCTTGTGGCTGCCCCAGCAGAGACCCGGCTCCGCACAAGCACAGCATCACGGGCACTTCTCCTGCAGAGACTTCCTATTTTTAGGCACATCAGATCTTTTTCAATTTACTCTCCCGTTTACCTCAGGAGAAGTCATCAGCCCTCCTGAATTACTGTTGGAAAGCAAAACGGGTCCCTGTGGTGCTGCCAGCAGCACGGCTCGGAGCTGCGCTTTGCAGGGCTGCACCACACGCCAGGCGGGCTCACGGGCACTGGCAGCTGCTTTCTTTGTGTTTCTAGGGAGGAACGAGAGCCATTGTGATGGCTGTACAGGCGAACATCATTAAATACCTGCTCTTCGTGAGGAACACAGAACACACTCACCTGGAGAGGTAAGCTGAGCCTTCCTGGGGAAATACACAAACCATTTCCTTGCATTGTTCGACCAGCACCAGCCTCTAAGTTGTACCAGACGGAACGTAACCAGGC
The DNA here is from genome assembly GCF_002078875.1 of Numida meleagris. Lineage (NCBI taxonomy): Eukaryota > Metazoa > Chordata > Aves > Galliformes > Numididae > Numida > Numida meleagris. The sequence continues at coordinate 434,163 of NC_034412.1, forward strand.
TTGCAGCTGCAGACGGAGATCTGCACCTGAAGCAATGACATGCCTGGCTCCCAGGCAAGGTTTTACCCTCTTTGTTGCTGTAGGAGTGAGGCTTGCTTCCTTGGCGCAATCTCTGGTGCCACAGTTGCAGCTGGGGGACCCCTCCCAATGTCAGGCCCCACCTCGGAGCTCGGGGACTCTCAGCATCCCCAAGGACGGACCCACATCTGGTGGCCATATGGGGCCGGGCGGGTGATGTGGACACGGGCACAGGGACACAGGGGCACAGACCCCCGCTGCCCCTGCCCCCACCTGCCTGGCGTGCTCTGTTCTACCCTGCACTGCAGATTGTGCAAAATCAGCCAGAAGGAGCAAGGAGAGGCCCTGGCCGCAGCGCTGGCAGACAGCCTGTGGGCAGCGGGGGACGGCCGGGGAGCCACCGTCTGCCTCCTCGCAGCAGCCACCCGCTGCTCCGCTCCCCTGGGCTGCAAGGCCGACAGCTTCACTGAGCGGGTGGGTACGGAAATGCTTCCTGTAAATATGACCTCTTAAAAGGCATTTGGTCTGAACGGTCTGGAGACCAGACACACAGCTCATAAACGTGCTCCTAGCTTACAGTGCACCACATAATGTAAGAACATCAGAGCCACGTCCAGGTGGAGCTCGGCAAACGTTTCTGCCTCCTTGCGAAGGCATTACTTCTTTGTAAAGCTGTTTCGTTAAAGTCTGGACTTTCTTCAACTGTTAAAAGAAGGAACAGGTTGACTTAAAGCCTTTCCTTTAACTTCTATCCATTAACTGTTCACATAAAACCCAACTCTGCCATTCAGGAAGGGTTGGGGCGGGTTCCTGCATTTGCCTTTCGTTTGTCCAAAGGAAACACTGAGCTAAAAAGTTCCACTTCTGGACGCACCATCTCCTTTGTGGCTTCTCACCTCACACTCCTGCCCTACAGATCCACCTGTTCGAGTTCCGTGAGAAAGCAGCAGCTCAGGAGTTTCTCTTTGACCATATTGACTGTGTATGTATGGACTACCATCTTTGTTCTATTTTTTTGCCTGCGTCAGAGCTTGGCAAACGGGCAACATCTTGTACGTGGTTCAGACAGGTTCCTTCAGGGGTACCTGCAGCAAAAACCTGGAAAAACATGCAAAAATAGATGGGTCAAGAATGGGAAGTTTCTTTTATTTCACCTGATTTTAATCACCAAGACTGTAGCAAAGCCCTCCCACAGTAACACCTTGTTCACTCAGCTCGGTGTACTTACCCAGCATTGCAGTTAAGCAGAGGAATTGCTTTAATTAAGCATCACACAGCCACCGTAATTTCCTCCCTGTGATTACTGCTTTCTTTTTTCCAGTTCAGAGATGAAGGAAGTCATGGACTGATCCTGTTTTTATACAGTTTACTTTTCTCCAGGACACTGGAAAGGTATATTTCTTTTTTTTTAATTTGTTACCATTTTTCTCGAGTTACATCCGATGGAATGGTCCTTTTCTTCTGTTACTTAAATGCTCGGTCCTGGGCCGATGAGGAGCAGCGAGCTGTGTGCTGAGGAAAAAGGTGCTGCTGTCGTACAGCATCACTGCGTGTGTGCTTGTGTCAATGTGGCTGGGAGCAGGAGGGAGGGAGCAGCAGAGAGAGGTGAGCATGCAGCTCCGTGTGCAGCTCCATGGGCAGCTCCTTGTGCTGCTCTGTGTGCAGCTCCGTGTGCAGCTCCATGGGCAGCTCCTTGTGCAGCTCTGTGTGCAGCTCCATGGGCAGCCCCGGCCGCATACACAGGAGGAGCAACACACTGTGACAAAACAAGAGCTATCCCACAGATAGCCATAATCGCAGCTGTGCTGATGAACTTACACACAAAAATCACCAAAGCATAACCGTGCTAGCAGAGGAAACTGAGAGAATCTTCCTAAACCTGATGTAAAAGGATCTGTGCAAAGACACTGCGGATCCAGCAGCCAAGCTGCCCCGGTGTCATACACACGTGACACTGCGATCACTGCCCAGCAGAAATTCCAGTGCTACTGCAAATAGGGTGTAATTGAAGACTTTCAACAACAATTGCACTGCAGAAGGTCTGAATCCGACTCTAAATTTGAACTTTAATAGAAACAGACCAGAAATACGAGAGCTCAGGTGGAGCATAAGACCACTGCACTGGAATACTGCTGCTGGGCCAATGAAAAAAAGAAAATTCAACGATTCTGTGACTTTTTCTCCCGCTTTCCTTGTTCCTCACACACACGCGATGCTCACAGCTCCCCGCCGTCACTGATGCGGGACAGCAGCGCTTTGTGTTTGGCTGCACAGGGTCCGGGAGGAGCTGGGTGGCACAGCGCCGCATCTGCTAGAATGCAGTTCTGGAAACGTCACCTGCACGCAGGTAGGATCAGCCCAATTTGCCAACATACTTCTTATTGCTATGGCCGCGATTCCCACGTCTGATTGAGGAAAGCAGCCCCACCTGTTCGTCAGATGAAAAGAGCGTGGGCTTTGCACCAGGGCGGTGGGGCGGCCCCGTGTGCGGCTCGTGCAGCTGGGTGCTGACGGCAGCTCCTTCCCGCAGGCAGTGCTCCTGCTCGTCCTGGCGGGCAGCGCGCAGCCCAGGCAGCGCAGCGAGGTGGGCTTCCTGCGCTGGGGCGGCGAGGAGGCCGAGCGCCGCTTGCCCCCGGTGAGCCCCGCCAGCCCGGCCCCGGATCCCATTCCCGGCCCCAAACCCCATGGCAGATGATGCACTGGTGCTTTCCCAGCTCTTGCTTTGCCTCACCCTGCATCTGGAGGTGCGCCCCGGGCTCCCGGCACGAACGCAGCCCTCGCATCCTCTTAGGGAAGGCTTTCCGCTGGCCAACGCCATGCCGCTGTGCCTCCAGGCGGGCACTGAGGGCTGAGCTCCCGCTTCCATCCACCCCCCTGCCCTGACCCCATCCTGGCAGGGGCACCCGGGGCCGGGCATGGAGCCCCCCAGGGCCGTGGCACCCCCAGGGCTGATGGCCCAGGACCCCTGGCCAGGGCTGCTGTGGCTCACTGCCCACCATGTGTGACCACCCCACTTACACAGTAGGGCCAAACGACCACGAGGCACCTGAACCTGGCCCAGCAGAGCTGATGCTCCTGAGGAGCACTGGCAGCGCTGAATGCCCACTGACCACTCTGCCCCTAGGTTGGCAGCATGCTGAAAACTCCCAAGTTCCCTATCTGGCTATGCAGCATCAACGGGACGCACAGTGTCCTCTTCAGCACCAACAGGCTGCTGCTGTCTGACTGGAAGATGGAGCACGTCTTTCACCTGTACTTCTACAACGGGCAGCACAGGCAGACAAGAACAGCCCACCTGACCGTAGGTGTGTGCCCCGGCCCCCCCCAGGGCACTGCGCTGCGGGTGTCACATCCAGATGTGTGTGGGACTGCCCGTGCGCACAGCTCTGTGTGTCCAGCCCCGCGCACAGCCCACGCTGCAGGGTACCCGCATGCAGATGCACACATGCAGCACACGTTTGTATTTTCCCACCCAGCAGCAAGGTGCCCCCAGACACCCGCACTCCCCCGGGGTCCCACACACCTTCTGAACTGTGTTTTGCTTCCAGATACCCACTCGCATCACTGGGAAGAGGGCCGCTGCGAGGCCGCGAGCCGCCCGGGGAGGAGGGCTCCGTCGCTGGAGATGGCCATCAGGACCAAGTGGCCGGGGGCAGCCGTCAGCTGGAACGGGACAGAGCCCTTCTTCTGAGCCGGCCCTCAGCCCAGCACCAGGAGCAGGGTCACCGCTGGCACCGCCACAGCCTTCAGCGTCCTCTGCTTCTCCCCAGAGCGGGCAGGGGAAAGGAAACAGCATGGCAACGTGGTCATTTCCACGTTTCCATGGCAGAGATGGTCAAGAAATAAAAGCGTGTTGTGAAAGTGCTGACCACGGTGAGAGGTTAAGCAATATTAAGCACTGACATTACTGTGCACATCAAATTCATTTGACCCGCTGTGAGCATCTAACTCCATCACTTGCAATAAGCGAGGTTTGCTCCCAGCCCCTCTCCTGCCGTCCGTGCCAGGCGCAGCCCTGACCCGCAGCGTCCCACGGGCAGCCCGGTGCCCCTCGCACCATGCAGGCCACGCACACCGTGTCTGGCCGCACAAACAGTTCTCTGCTTCCTTTTTTAGACCTCACCTGAAAAAGCTGTTAGTCATACCGAAAATGTGTGCTATAATCACAGCTGTCTCGAGAACAATAAACCTTCCTGCAAGCGATCCAGAGATTTAGACCCCTGGGTGAAAAAAGGAAAAAAAGAGGGTGGTCAGAACCAGCCTGCAATGCCTCCAGGATGGGCCGGGAGCTGGCGGGGCTCTGCGCGAGCCACGTCCCTGCAGCAGAGCAGAGGGCACTGCAGCCCCCAGTGCCCGCAGTCCCCAGGGCCGCCACCACCGGAGTGCAGCCTGCAGGCACAGAGCTGCGGGGCTGGGACCCCGGGGGCATCGTCCAGAGGCACGATGTCCTGCCAACAGCAGGTCACGGCGCGGTGCCCAGCAGCAGGCTGACCGTGCCAGGGCTGCACGGAGGCGGCTGAACGAGGACAGGCAGAGCCGGGGCAGGGCAGGCAGAGCCCCAATGAGTCACGTCTGGTGCACAGCGCTGCCATGCGTGGGGAGGAACCACACCGCAGCCCAGGGTGGTTTTTAAGGCAGGTCAGCTTATTCATACTTGAGAACACCCTGACAAGGTAAGGAAGTCAGTGTTCATGCTAAATGGAGCATACTTAGTCTACCCGAGGAATACTGGCATGTGCTTACGCAAACAATGGATTAATAAGGCGTGAATGGAGCCATGAAATAAATGCCAATCAGGCTCGACTAACCAGCACAGCGTGGCGCACTGTGCGGCCAGGCATGCGTGGCAGTGCCAAGCAAACGGGTTCCCGAGAAGGCAGCAAGGTGCCGAAGGACAGCGTTCACAGCCGTGTTCCAGGTCAGGGCAGCAGCTGGCAGCGCTGGGCCCCAGTGCCACGTCCTGCACACAGGTGCAATGAATGCACACGTGGTTTCTAAAGAAAGAAACAGGAACAGAAACGCGCTGCACCAGACTGAGGAAGCAGCCCCACTGCCGCCCTCGGGGCTTCGCCCTTCCTCCCCTGCCTCTGTTTATAACTTCTGTGCGGTGCGAGGCTAAATTTAAGACGCAAGTTCCCCTCAACGAGAAGGAAGCCCCTTCTGCAAGCTAACGGCACCTCACAGGTGCTTTAAAAATAAGAAGCAATAACAGCAGAGTCCGGCTGCGAGTTAAACTGGGCTGACAAAAGCAAACAAACAAAACAACGATGAGAGAGAGGGGAGCTCAGCAGCTCTGACACCTCACAGAGCCCCGCGCTCATGACAGAGCTCGGCGGCAGATTTTCAGTTCTAGTCCAGAAATCTCTTTGCAGGAGACGCACAGACCTGGCACAGCCCACACGCACTCGGCTGCTGTCGGACACACGGGGATAGGTGGGAGGGGGGCTGCCTGAGAAATTGCTCCGAGCCGTGGCGAGGCTGCAGGGAACAAACCCAGACCCAGTGTGGGTGAAACTCATGCCACAACGAGGCATTTCATGAGAGTCAGCCCCAGAGACAGCGAGTATCAGAACTCCCGGCAAGCTGCAGCACTGCACCTGGGGGGAGAGGGACACAGAAGAAAAGGGATTCCTTGAGAGAAATGGCTTCCGAGTGCCCTGCAGGGCCCCTGGCAAGGAGCTCTGCCCATACCTCCTGCAGGCAGCAATGGTATCCCAGCACCACTGCCGCTCCCATCGCAGCCCACCCTCCTCCTCCTGCCTCCGGGAGCTTTGGAAAGTGCTGGGAGCACCAGCCAGCTTCAGGCCCATGCCCCCCATCAGGGCCATGCCCAGCTTTGGGGCCCTGCCCACACTTTCTGGTGCCCGGTTTGCGGGGCTCGGCGGTCAGACTACAGCAGACTGTTATCGAATATTTATTGCTGCCTCTCAGACTCAAAATGGCTTTACAAACCACAAGGATCACTCTCGGTGTACAAAACCAAACGTACCAGACAATAGCTGTATGTTTTTGTCCCTTTTTTAGTGTGCTCTGAGCCTGACTGTACACGGAGGACAGATTTTTTAAACTGCAATTAAAAAGCCAGTGTCTGTAGGGGAAATGAGAACTCCATCACTTGGGCAGCGATGCCCCCGCTGCAGCCCGGCCCCTCCGAGGCTCCTTGCTCCGCGCCCCAGCTCTGCGGAGCATCCCTTTGCTGGAAGCAGAACTGCTGGGGCAGGGTACACGCACCCGACAGCTTTTGTACCTTACTTCTGTACACTGAGCAGGAGGCTCTGGAGCACTAAAAAGTGCGGAATGGCCACATTCTAGCATATAAATAGAGATAAAAAATAATGTATTTTAAAATTAGCCCATGGGGAGTGCAGGAAAAGAAGAAAACCACATTTTTTTGGTATAAATATCCACCCTGTTCCAGTCTATTTGTGAAAAGGCCCCTGTGACTGCTCTTTCCCGTACCGCAGAGCGCACAACAAATCACAAAACAAGCGGGAGGAGCCTTCCCCAGGTGGAAATCAGAACGGTCAGGAAGTCAGGCACTGGGGGAAGCCTCATGAACGATGACCAGCAGATGGTCGCAACATCACCGTGCACGTACGAGATTTTCCACTTAGAAGTGAAAGGCCACACACGCACAGAGCCGTGCTGGGGACCCTCCCACCCCACAGCCCACAGCCCCACGCAGGTTTCTCCCAGGCTGGGCAGGGAAGTGCACGCGCTGCCGCATTCAGAAACTGCTGATTTCCGCCCACCCCACTCCGCTGTTTTGCTCCGTTTCTTTGGGGGCGGGGGTCAAAAAAGCAGCCCAGGACACAGAGAGGATCTCGGGGCCCCTTCATTCCCTAAGCTCCAAGGAAGCACTTCCATACCTGTGGCAAAGATTCTCAAGAGAGAACGACAGAGGGAAAGCCTCCATGGCTCTGCAGCCTGCATGGCTCTGCATCCCTTGTCGGCCGGGTAACTCCAGAGAGGACGGAGCACGGCTGGAGCTGGCCCTAGCGCGGCTCGCCCTAAATCTAAGCCAAAATCTTCATTGTGTCTGAATGCGCCGCGCGTTACTGAATGGTTTCTCCGAATAGGAAAAACAAAAACAGAACTATGGAGGAAAGGATTGTTTTCTGGTGCCTTGGGCTGTGTCATCTTGCAAGGCTCAGTGGCGCTTCACAAGCAAGAAAGAAACAGCATTCTGCTAACATTGCACCTTCTTTTAATGAGAGCACGGGTAGTGCCTTAATGAAACTTCTCGCAGGGCCACAAATGAGTCACAGGCAGCGCACGCCCGAGGAGCCTGGATAACAGCACCATTCCGGGAAGCGCTAACCGGGAGGACAGCATTGCTCATTCAATGACAAGAAGAGTCAAGTCACAAGCAGAACTCTTGGGAAAACGCTCTGTGTAATTTGCCCAATTTGCTGATGGGAAATGACCTTGAATCCCCACCTTGTTCGTGGCCGCCCCAGCCCGCTGTGCTGCTCAGGGGCACCGGACAGCGCTTCGCACATCCCGAACTGCATCGAGCCCCGCTGCGAGGCCAGCCGTGGAGCCAGGAGAAGCCGTGACTCCCGCCCGGCAACGCGCAGCCAGCCCCAACCCCGCCGCCCGGCGCCGTGCCTCTCCTCAGCCCCGCTACCAAATGGAAGGGACGCGGGGAGGTTCCCGTCCTCGGGCTGCCCTCACTTCTCCAACGTTACCAAAACAGACCGTGTCTAAAACGGTGTTTTATTTTCGAAATTCTTTCAGGCGGGCAATGAAAACAACCCCGCTTCTTTTACCCGACTTCCACACAAAAGCAGCGCTGCGGCACCGAGCGCTTCGCTCGTGTCGCGTCATTCACTTCACCCTAGCACAGGAACCCCTCCTGGCCCGGCCCGGCCCGGCCCGGTGCCCGCCCCGCTCTCACGCACGCGCGCGTCTGCGCGAGGAGCCGCGCTCCTCGGCCGCGTGGCAGGCG
>NC_034412.1:442765-503769 GCF_002078875.1 Numida meleagris
CCGCCGTCCTCTCGGGGCCGGGCGGGCCGGTGTCCCCGCAGCACCACGAGCTGACCTCGCTGTTCGAGTGCCCCGTGTGCTTCGACTATGTGCTGCCGCCCATCCTGCAGTGCCAGGCCGGGCATCTGGTCTGCAAGCAATGCCGGCAGAAGCTGAGCCTCTGCCCCACCTGCCGGGGCTCGCTGACCCCCAGCATCAGGAACCTGGCTATGGAGAAGGTGGCCTCGGCCGTGCTCTTCCCCTGCAAGGTAAGCGGATGGGGCGAGCAGGGGACGGGGCTTTCTCCCTGCTCACAGCCCCGCTCCCGATTGGGACGTGACAAAAACAACTCGTTGTTTTCTCTCGTCATTTAAATAAGTGCAAGTGGTAAAGGTGCTCCGTAGTTATGAAGCTGACTTAATGTGGATGTAGGGTGGGACGTGGGGCTTCATTTCTGTGGAGAGAAACCTCATTCTTCCCAGCTTCTGTAGGAGCAGTGATGCTCTGCATCCGGAGAGCTAGGACAGGGTTAGGGATACCTCCCCTAGGGAGGGAGGGTCTTCCTTCTGAGATCCTGTAACGTAGTCATCTCTGCCTGGAGGTACTGCCACGTTTCTGAGTCTTCATGTGGTTCCGATCCTTCTGAAGAAAAGGAAATCCAGAGATAATTCATTTCATTGTACTCTTACGCTTTGCTCTGAAGGAAACACGCGAAAGTCTTTCTGCACCTCACAGCCAACGGTAAAACGTTTTGCTTTTAAAACCAGTAGGCGCAGTGAGATTGCATAGCCACTGAAAAGTCTCCGGCGGCATCAGACTGAGCGCTGTCCCCTTGGGGCAGGCGGCACGGGGTAGGCACAGGCGCTCGGAGGCCTTGGGCCGCTGCTGCTGCGCCGTGCTGCTGGGGAGCCTGCTGGCACAGCGGGGATTCGGGCTGGGCGCTCTATTCCCAGCTCGGCTGCTGACTTCCCTTGCAGCTTCAGACAAGTTGCTTTAATCCTGTGTGTGTACAGCCTGCCTTCGTTCACCGACCTGGCTCTGCTGAGCACCCTGAAGCTTAGCCAGTGTTGTCAGAATGCTTCCAGACACTCGGATAACCTGTAAAGGGAAGTCCAGGGTAACACGAGTGAAGTGACATACACAGCAACAACACGGAATGCTAAGTCACTATGTGGTGATGGCTTCAGGGCCGCCTGCTTCCTCTTAGGACAGTGAACGTGGTGCAGAATAGACTACTGTGAAAAGAAGTACTTTTAAAACTGGAACGCTAAAGGCAGGAGAAAGGCAATAAATGCACAAAGCAGTCACACCGGCTCGGGCTTTAGCAGCACGCCAGCACAGCTTGTACCATGTGCAGCCCCGAGCTCCCTGTCTCGGGAAGGACACAGTAGAAGTGGAAAAGGTAGAGGTGCCAAGGAGATGGGCAGTGTCATATAACCTGCACGCGGGGAAAGACCAGCAGGCTCTTCAGTTTGAATGAGGGTACGGTAAACATCAGTGACATGTGCCGAGCAGCGTGAAGACAGCAAGTGTGCTCTGTCCCTATGAGATCTGCAGGAGCCCTTACAAACCCAAAGCACTCTGTGAATCTGTTTGCAGTCTCCTGCTGTTGGTAGGGCTCACCGAGCAGAACTAGCAGCACGTGTTCAGGAACAAACAGAAGCAGGGAGGTCACAGCGAAGGGAGGAACCACAGCTATTTACTCAGCGCTCTTCCCTGCGCGTTCACCACCGGTTCACTTTCCGATGCCGGGTGCCGCTCTGTGCACATGTATGGCTTTGCCCATCCAGCAGCTTACATGTTCCTGCTGCTTTTCTAACAAGGTTAGACTGAGAGCTGTTCTTCAACACAGTGCAAAGTGCCAGCAGGGGTATGAACGGGGCGAAAACAGCAGAACAGTGAGAGTGGAAGCGCTGAATGCAGCGGCCGGGAGCCGTGCTCTGCCTGGTGGGTTTCTGCCCTCAGCAGCAGGACGCCCTCGCTCCACCACTGCACGCCTCTGCCCTGCTGCTCACACACAGATAAATCCTGTAGCAGAGGATTAAGCAGCAGAGGCACACGTTGTGGCTTATAAAATGAGCTCCTGTCTAAGCACAAGGTCTCGTTTCTGTCCCAGCGATTCTAGCACTGTGTTGCAGTGCGGGTGATTTGCCCGAAGTGAAGAGGACTGCGGCATTTTGTGTCTCAGGCATTTCACCCTGAGCTGAAACTTCTTGTGCTTGCATTTAACCCCAAAATATGCCTTTAAACTGTGGTTAATTCTGTGTTTAGTTGAACTTTTTAAAAAAGTCTATCCAGACTTGCTTGCTTTTTTTTTTTCCCCCCAAATATTCTTTTGTCACTTCAAACATTCTCCTTAAGGTGGCAAGCACGTAGACCTCCCCTTCAGCCTCAAAGCAGAATGCCTGACCCGAAGAAGCTCCCTGCCTTCTGTGAGCAGCCACGCACGTGGGCTGTATCGGTGTGGTAGCATTAGCAGAGCTGCAGAAATCTCTTCAGCTGTCTGCAGACCGGGGGAGCTGTGCTCTTGGCGGGAGCCAAAGACGTGTTTCTCCTTAGAGGCAGTGAGGAAGCAATGCATTCGGTGCAGACAGCAACTCAGTGTAGAAAAAGGAAAAGCATCCCTGTTTGTTTAAAGCAGATTAACCTTCGGAGGTGCCCGGTGACATTAAGAGCAGTCACGTGGTACTTACTTGTGACTAGCTCCGTGCTCAGTGAAGAATCACCATCTCTTTCTACTCTGCACAGCTGCACTGCTAAAACTGTTGGGATCGTGTGTTTGAGTTTGATGGAAGTGCATCTGCTCCGTGATGATAATTAGGTACATTTACTAAAAGTATACTGTTCTAGTAGCTGTTTGCTGAAACTAGCATCCTTTGTTCTTTTTAAAGAAAAGAAAAATCTATACCAGGACCGCTTCAGCTGATGTGGGCTGATCAGGTCTAACTACAACAGCAGATGAGCTACGGCTCAGCCTCGCGGCCCATTTCTTCTAAGTGCTTGCATTAAAAAAAGAAAAAACAAAAAAAAAAACCAACAACTGCAAAGTACAGGAAGAACCTGTTTTTAAGAGGAGACAAAAATAAGCACAGCTCAGAATCCAGCACTAAATAGAAGCATCTCACGTAAAATTTGCAATGAAAACGAGAGTTCTGGCTGCTGCAGGTGGGAGCAGCGAGCATTTACGCTGGGTGTGTTCCTGACAGCTTGTGTTTGCTCTTTCCCCAGTACGCCACGACGGGCTGCTCTCTGACGCTCCACCACACAGAAAAGCCAGAACACGAAGACATCTGTGAGTATCGGCCCTACTCCTGCCCGTGCCCCGGTGCCTTCTGCAAGTGGCAGGGATCCCTGGAAGCCGTCATGTCCCACCTCATGCACGCCCACAAAAGCATTACCACCCTTCAGGGAGAAGACATCGTTTTTCTCGCCACAGACATTAACCTGCCAGGTGCTGTGGACTGGGTGATGATGCAGTCGTGCTTTGGTCACCACTTCATGCTGGTGCTGGAGAAACAAGAGAAGTACGAAGGTCACCAGCAGTTTTTCGCTATCGTGCTGCTCATCGGCACCCGTAAGCAAGCAGAGAACTTTGCGTACAGACTGGAGCTGAACGGCAACCGGCGCAGGCTGACCTGGGAGGCCACCCCACGCTCCATCCACGACGGGGTGAACACTGCCATAGGCAACAGTGACTGCCTCGTTTTTGATACCGCTATAGCACACCTTTTTGCTGACAATGGGAACCTTGGGATTAACGTGACCATTTCCACGTGTTGTCCGTGATATATTGGCGTAGTTAGCGAAACGTCGGCTGTCTGGACGTAGTGCTTTACATGACTGAGAATTTTCTTTCTGTTCTGTTTTTTTTTTTTTTTAAATGCTATTCCGCTATGTCTTTGCGTAAGCTAAGGTTCCTAACTAGCCAACGTTTTTAAGTTTGGAGAGAAGAGGAACAAGCGTGTCCTGTAAGTAATATAAGCAAGAAGAGGTTTTTTAAATTCTTGGGTGCCTTAGGAAGATTTTCCCCACACACAGACACCTTTTTAAATTTAATTAATTTAAAGAAAGAGTGCTTCCATTGGACACGGGGCTTGAGAGATGTGAAGGACTGCATTCCTGTTTGGAGTGCACCTAGAAGCCCTTTCAGCAGGAAAACAGACTTTTTCTCACCGGTGAACTTCAGGAGCCTTTAGTAGGTGGGAAAAGAAGGAAACCCACGCAGCTTATCACAAGAGACAAGGCTCCGAGCACATCAGTAGGTACTTCAGCGTTGCTACTCCATATCCTGCTGCCTTATTTAAAAGGATGGGTACTGATCATTTGCTGCCTTTTCAAAAGAAGAGAGGGGAGGGAGGACAGGGAGGACTGGGGTGAAGCCCAGCAGGTCTCAGAGCACGGGAATCGCCGGCTCTGGTTTGTGTGAGGAACACGAGGGGACCCTGCACACGGCACAGCTGCTCACAGCCAGGTCCTGGTGATGGCAGGGGGCACGCAGCATAATATTCCCAGATAGCTAGAGCCAATAATACAGAAATATATTCAGGCTGTCTACATGCAGCTTCCCTTGGAGACATATTTGGTCATTGTAAAAGATTAGAATAATACAGAAAGAGCTTTATGGCCCGTGTCCTGTCATTTGCTATTTAAGTTTTGTTGCCATATTTACTTTTATTTTGTAATAAATACTTTGCAAAAACAACGCCGTGCTGCATGCTGTCCTGGTGCACATGGCAGGTGCTACCAGATCCCACTGCCACCCCTGCTGCTGGGGAGCACGTGGGGCTGATGCTGGGAGCCCCACACTGAAACCAGCAGCTCCTTAGAGCTCTGCTAACAGCAGCCTTCTCTCAGAGTCACTCACAAAAAGCACGAGCTCTGCGTGTGTCTTGGCAGAGCAGCGAGGTGCCAGCTAGAGACACTGTGCTGTGAGGTGACACAGCTGAGTTACCCGGAGGCGGTAAGCCTCACAGTAGTGGAAAACTATATGTAAAAAGGCAGATGGAGCCTGGTGTGAATAAACGTAAAGTAATACCCAGGGAGGAGTGCCAGTCCCAGCTACGTGTGTTCAGGGAAGAGGCCTCTGGACTTACAGCACAAAGCCCTGTGTAAGTGCCAGGCAGTGCTGGGCAGCCGTCCACAGAAAAGCACAAGAGAAATATGAGGGAAGCATCAGAGAGGGGAGGCTTGCTCTGCCCTTGAGAATTTGGAAGTGGTCGCGGAAAAAAACCTCCCAAGGAATTACTCTAATCGTTTCGTATCCAGTTCCCATAAGATGCCACATTGGATCTCATTTGCACGGCGCTGGCAGGACTCCAGCATCGGCCGAGCGAACTCATTTACTCCTGCTTAAGCAGGATCAAAGTCAGGCCTGGCTCCGATGGGAGCTAACACCTGTGCTTTTAGCAGGACGCCTTCAGCCTGAGTTCCCAAGAGTTGAATTCATTTTCCCATATCTCAGCAGCATTTGTAGTGGAAAACAATTTTTCTTACCAAAAATTAGCGTCGGGTCTTAACAGCTTTTTGCATAAAACAACTCTCTGAAGCAAGTCGTTGATTACAGCAGGATTCACGACATGGAATTAATTACCCCGCTGCTGCCTATAGCCCACAACAGATGATTTAGCATTATTTCACTGTGGTTTCCTACACCATTCAGTTCCTCTGATGGAACAGAAACTTGTTTTGTTGGTTTTGTTTTTTTTGTAAAACATAACACAAGCAAAACGAACGAACACAACCCGCAGCACGCAGTACCTTTCCTGTAACCGATCTCACTGAATTTAGGGGAAGGTCCCCCAGGTGGTACGGCCGAGAAGTGTCGCGTTGCCCTGCCAGCTCTGCAGACGCGCAGGTGGGGCTGGTCCTGACACCCGGCCCGGGTGCTCCAGGCTCCCCGTGCAGCGCCAGGGCGGGGTGGTGCTGCCGGCACGGCCCCCCGGGCACCGTCCAAGGCCACGGAGGCAGGCAGGTGCTGGCACGGGGCAGCCGCGCACCCGTGGGGGTATGGAACTTTCTCACAATACTCAAAAACATCACTGGAGCTGCCCCAGGTTTGTTTACCCAGCTCCTGACCACAGACAAAGCCATCTGGCTTCGGGACAGACTGAAACGCACCATGGTAAAACTCCACCCGTGGTGAGCAGCGGCGGTGGAGCTGCCCTAGCGCCGGCCCTGGGTCACCAGCCAGACCCCACGGCAGCGCCAGCAGGCCCGGCACAGCCACACCACCGCCGCTGTCCCACGCATCTCGAGGCTCCAGCCAGTACCGTGCCCAGGAAGGGTTTTCCCACTGACGCGGCCCATCGTTGGCACTTCTTCCTAACAGCATCCTCCGCTCTAAACACCAACGCAGAAGCCGCGGGGACCTCCGCTCCGCGCAGGAGCGCGGCACGGCCCCGTGCCTCCCCGCGGCACCAAGCGCTCAGTGCCACCGCCCCGCGTCGCCACGGAGACCGCACGCGGCGCCGCAACGGCCGGGACCGAGCGGGACGGAGCGGGAGCTGCGCGGCCGCCGCCGGCTGGAAGAGGTGGGGAGCCCCGCGGGGCAGAGCAGCGGCCCGCCCGGAGAGCCCTGCGCATCCACCTGCTCGGCAGCAAGCCGGGGCCGAGGAGCGCCTCCGCGTGCACGCTGCCTGCCTTTCTGATCGCATACGCTGGGAAGTTCCGTGTAATACGATATTCTTCTAAGGCAATTGCTTTGAAGTCGTTGCACAGGACTAACGCGCGGGTTTCTGTCTCAGATAAAGGACATGGAAGCGCCGGACGGCGTCGATGCCAGCGCTGCACAGAAGCCGCCGGGAAGGCCGCTATCGCAGCAGACAGAAGCGAGCTGGCTCCGGGACCGTGCCTGCAGAGAACCATGTAAGAGCAGCCGGGGGGCCATGCTGGGTGCTCCTGCCCGCAGCTCCCTCCCGCACACCAGCAGCCCCGTTACAGCTGCGGGAGGGAGCACGGGTTGAGGGGATGCCCTGGGAGAGGCACTCTGGGGCCTTGGAGCACGGCTTAGAGCACATCAGCCCTTCTCCTCCTGCCCAGCTGAGGTTCCTGGGACTCAGCAGCCGGCCACACTCGCTGGCTGAGGCAGCAGGAGCACAGAAGTGCCAGCTTCTGCCTGGTCCCTGCCCTTCCAGGCATCACCTCGAGCAGCCCCGTGCTTCCCCGCAGTGCCAGGCAGGTCTCTGTGGGAACACCCACAACCCCCCCACAGGCCGCTCCTCAGGGCCTCTGTGAGCGGTCACGCTCCATGGCACAGCCTGACTGCAGAGGACAGTAACGGCGTCTCCTTGAGCTGCGGTTTCACAAGGTTCACACAAACCGGCCATCACGTCCGTCCGTCCCCTGATGGCCTCCGCAGCTCCCACAGCACCGCATTCCGCTCCCCGCCCCAGTGCGCTCCCTGCAGCCCCGGCAGCTGAGGCAGGTGGGAACATGACCTCATCCCACCCAAATTACACATTCTAATTTTTTCCTATTTTCTGAAAAGAAAGATTCAGAAGAGCAGTGGCAGCTGCCCGGCCACAAGACATTCCCTGCCACCTCGGAGGCCGCAGCCCCTCCTTGCACGCACGCAGCACGGGCTGCGCCTGGAGATGAAGAAAACTTCCCTCCCTGCTCATTCCTCTCAGCACCAGAGGGGCAGGGAACGCTCCCCCAGGTGTTGTGAAGCCAGACAGGCGCTGTGTCCCCGGCCCCAAGCAGCAGGCCGCCCCTGAGCTGCTGGGGCCCGGCGCAGTCCCTGGGGAACATGGCTGTGCTGCGCTGCAGCTCTCAGCACTGCTCTTGCCCGCAGCTCCACCAGGAGAGCCCAGCGGCCTGGACATCACCTGTGCCACGGATGTAAGGACTACTCAGTCTCTACAGCAACGCATTTATGCCTAATGGTTTTCTTCTTGAACAAAGTTGTGACTCCACGCTGCTGTTGCTCTTTCCCTCTCTCAGTTCCTAGAGGACTTTGTGGAGCTGTTGGCACAGCCGCTGTGCACGCTGTCCTCTGTTGGCCCGCCAGCCGCGCTGGCCTACAGACCCGAGACATTGCGGGGCCGCCTGCGGGCTGAGGTGGGTCCCTGCTGGGTGCTCTTCGGTTCATTCCATTTCAAAACACGCCTTAAAAAAATGGGTGAAACTTCCTAAGTATCTAGCACCCATCCTTAAACGTGTCAGTGCAGCAGCCCTAGCATGCATCTGATCAAAGACGCTCAGCCTTTCTGCCAGGGAAACTGCAGTGACTCCTAAGGAAATTCCCCACTGATTTTTCTACAATCAACAGCACTGCAGTCAGGGAGCTGCTTCTCTGCGAAGCCCTGAGCAATACATTTGAAGGGGTTAATGCATCCAAGTACTCAGCTGTAGCATTCTGCACACGCTGAAGCTTTCCCTCTAATTGGAACGAATGCATCTCATAAACATTACACTAATTCTGGTCTTTGAGCCGTACTGAGATGTTTAATTACTACAGATCAGCTTTTCTTCTTGGTAGTTTCCTGAACCTAATGTCCTGAGTTAAATCGTTCCAAGATATCACAGACACAAGTCTAAGCATTCTTACACACTTCACAACGCTGTTTTGAGCAGCGTTACTTCCCCAAGATAAAGCAAGGACTGTGTGCTGATACCGCCCTGCTGTCATCCTGCCTCCACTTCAGGTAGAGGAGGACTCTGCTCCAAAGTGCGAGTACTGCGGGAGCCTGCTGAGGCCGTTCCCTTCCTTCGAGGACATTTGCCCAGCAGCGCAGGTTACAGAGCAGTGAGCTGGAGGAAGCCGAGGGGCTGGCCCTGGGGAGGCCCGCTGCAGTGACACTGCTCCCTGCCTTCCAGAAGTTCTGCTGCAAACGCAATCGAGAACTCTACGAGTTCATCGCAAGTGAGAGGAAGAAACACGAAAGCGCTCGGGACGGTTCTATTTCTATAGACTCCCATAAGCCCCACGGCACTGAAGCTGAAAGACAGCTGGCAAAGGAGAGAGCATACCAGAGGTAGCGTGGTGGCTGCGGTTTCTACTACAAGTCTACCCAGAACTCACTCTTAATTTCTGAAGAGGGATATATGAAACGTCTCTGACAAACACTTCTACTTCCAGGCAGCAGGAAAGACAAATGGCCAGACAGTTAGCCTTCCTGGCAGCTGAGCGGACCACTGCAGCTGAGCGTGAGTCTGCATTTCTTTTAAGCATTTATCTGTTTGCTACAACAACAAATTGAATGCACTTGCTTGCCTCTAATGCTCTCTAATTGAATGGGAGGAAATATGCAACAGCGTGTTAGTTCATTGGCCAGTGTGCAATCCCATTAAATTAGATGCTACTGTATTAAATAATCTCTCACGTGAAAAAGCCAGAAGCAGTTCTAGTGACTTTCATTACTTACACCTGAATGTTTCAGCTGAAATGCACAAGAATTGACCTTAGAGAGTAATAACTTGCTAAAGCCAAGGCTTGGGAGGTAGAAACTGCCAGAGTTGGGGAGATGTATGTTTTACCCAACAAAGTGAATATTTTGCAAGCTCCCAGCTCAGGCTGTGAGTGACTGAGCAGCTTCTCAGATGCAGTGAATAAAACCAAAATCACTTTGACTAAGAACAGACAAACTGAACTTCAATTATAGGTATATCTTCATTAAGGATGTCAAGGCAATAAGGCTGCTGTGTCACCAGCTGGCACAGCTGCCGGCCCTACTCAAGCACACAAACCCTCCCTTTGCTCCCCAGGTCCAGCACAACTTGGCACCATTTCCTACCTGCTTTCTCAGGAGCCACCATCTCTGACGGGCTGGACACTGATGCCTGGCAAGAAAGCAGCAAAGCTCGAGGAGGAGGAGGAGCCCATCTCCTACAGCATCACCTGCTGCGACTTCACTGTTATGGGCGGAAGGGCAAGTGACTGCTGCCAGAGGAGATGGGCTGCACCTGGCTTGTACCATGATGCAGGGCCCTGTGCTGCTGCCTTTAAAGGGGCGGCTGGGTGCAGGGTTGCTGCCATTCATTTCATCACCTCTTTTCCAATCTTAGGTAGCGAAGAATGAATTGTTGGAGAAATACTACAAACACGGAGGGAAGTTTCTTACCATGCTCCCAGATGGAACAGCACAGTTATTGTATCCTTCATGGGGCTCGTTTGCCCACAACGGTTCAGGGCTGTAAACACAACAACTTTCAGTATGCTCTAGTCTGCTGTAGAATGGGGTAGCCTGGCTCACCACTTCTACAGTCCAAAAACAGCAGCAGGGAAAGAGCTTACACAGCCCTTGGAATCGCGTTCCTTCAGATCAGCCTGTAACTTTGAGGCAGGAAGGGCATTTGTGTGCCCAGTGCCCGGCTGAAGGAACACGCCAGCCTGGCTGGGGACAGCTCTGCTCTGCCCTCCGGCCACCTTTGTCCCAGGGCTGCTGCCATTTGTGGCTGTAGCAAACGACAAAGTGCCTCAAATGCACATGCTCCCAGCAGCGAGCCGTGCTGGAGATGCAAGCCCCGTGAGGTGCAAAAGAGCCCGTTTGGATACGTTCAGGTCAGTGCCAGGGGCCAAGGCTGTTTTTTTCCTCTGGTTGTGCCTTCTTTTTTTTCTTTGTGAGAATGGGACCTGCCCCTGTTTTCTCTGTCCTCATCCACGTTAAGCTCATTGCTTCCCTTTGCCAGGCTTGTGCTTTCAATCCTAAGTGGTACAGATTCCACAAACATGTCTTTAAGGCTTCTAAGCAATTCTGCTATGATTATTGCTTAAAAAAACAACAGGCTGCATTTTTGTCAGTGTACAGAGAACATTTATGTAGGAAAGAACTTTGGCCCTTCCCCAGGTAGGACTGCAGCACACCACCATTCTGCCTGGAGCACCATAACCCAGGCAATGCGTCAGTCTGTGCACTCCAAAGCAGCACCTTGAGATACATGGTATGCAATAACCAATGAACCAGGCACACAAAGGAGTGGTGAACACCTTATCTGATGGTAGCTATCCATCTGGAAACCTGGCAGTCATCGTTGTACGAGAGAAAAAGCGCTTTGTTTGCATAGTGCAGGAAGACAAGGCAAGTAACACTGAGATACAGGCGGTATTTGCATCCAACGGCAGGAGCACCTGCTATCACCCGCATGGCACTGTGTGGTACGTTGGTGTCAGACAGCAGCTTTTGCTCCCACTGCGTGTTTTCTAACATCATAAAGGGTATTTTTAGCAGCACTCCAAAATTAAAAGGCAAATACATGATAGTGGAGATGTGATCTGTAGGGAGAGGAAGCGTGTTTTATAGACTCGCCAGTGCCACAGGGAAAAAGCAGAGACACAGCAGCACTGAGCTGATGCAGCATGCCCTTGTTGGTGGAAATCCTGTGAAGGCAGGACGCCTTGGCTGGGAGCTGCTCAGGACAAAATGAAGATTAATATCCCCCTATTTCTTCTTCCCTCACTCGAAGGGCTGTGCCCCACTGTGTGCTGGGGTGTCAGGCCCAAACCTGTGCCACAGCTTGGTGAGCGCTATGTGAGGTCCTGTACGTGCTGAGCCCTGAGTGAGGTCCTGCCTCTACTGAGCACTTGCACCGGGTCCTCTCCCCCGGGGTGTTGAGGACAGTGGAGCCGCAGGGTGCATTCCTCGCTGCAGTGTTGGTTTTTCTCACTTTTAGGATAACGATGAACACTGCAGGAGGGCAGTGCCTGGACCGGAAAGGCAGCAGGGTGAGGAGGTGGATATGGCCGAGCAGCACAGCACCATCGGGACCCTGTGCCCCACTGAGCCCTATCTTCCTCTCTCTGAACCTGCACGTGGGGGTCAGGATCATGAGCCAGGATAAGATCACGGTTTCCTTCCTCGCCATGGGGCAACAAGCAAAATTCAACGTGGGAACCAAAGTGCAGGTATTCTGATGTGCACAGACAGCTCCATGCTCAGCTGCTCCTGCAGCAGCAGCAGGGCAGCCAGGGAATCTTCCTTACCCACAGGGGTGCCCCCTGCATTGCCCCAGCCTTGGTCCGGCCCCCAGAGCAGCTCTCATGCCCCCCACTCTCTCTCAGGGCAGCCAGGCTGGCCAGCTGCGTGCTTCCCCCCAGCTGAATGAGGATGAGCTCCTGCTGCTAGCCTTGCGGGTGAGGATCCTGCGGCTCATCGATAAGCTGCGTGGCTGCCTGAACTTTCCTTCCAATGAGCAATGGGACAAAATGAAGCCACCAGCGTACCTTGTCACACAGACTTCAAAGATCTTGTACCTTTGCACGACTTCTGACATGAGCAAGGAGCTGTGCAGCTCAGTCAGGGCAATAATAAATGCTCCAGTCTGAGCAGCATGTGTGGTGTGAAGGCAAAATGAGCTGAGTCGGCCAAGCCAGAGAATCCCGATCCTGCAGCGCCAGCAGGCACTGAGCCTGGTGCCCTGCAGCCTTGCCTGCTGCAGGACAAGGGCACTGCAGTCCTGGGGCCATCCTGCTGACGGAACAGCTCAGGGTGGGGTGTGCCCAGCACCGGGTCATGTTGTGCCAGCTTGTGGTGAGGAGTGCCTTGGCTGGGAGGTTTTGTGCAGGGCACAGTGGCTGTGTGCCTGATGTCAGAGCACTGCTTGTCAGCACACTCCATCTCCCAGCAGAAGCCAGCCTGGGCTGAGCACTCATTTCAGCTCATAAATTTGGCACAAAGATAAAAGCAAAGAGCTGAGACATGGCCTGTGACAGGGGTGGGGGTAAGAGGTGCTTTGAGGCTGCAGCATGGCACCGCTGCACTCAGCAGCACTCACAGAGGGCACAGTGCCTGCAGTGTCTGCATTCCCCTGCTGTGAGCACCACGTGGTGTCCAGCCAGCTGCAGGCACAGCACAGCACAGCACGCAGCAGTTCAGTTCAGCCTGCTGCAGGCACAGCATGCAGCAGTTCTCCCATTTGCAGGGGATAAGAGGCCACAGTTTGACCAAAGCAACCAACAGCACAACACCCCAGCAACATTTGCATGGGTGCAGGGGCAGTGAGTGGGTGGTGAGCAGCCCCTGGCACCACATGAGCGGCTGCTGCGAGGGGATCTGCTTGCAGCCGCACCGGGCACTACTGTCCCACTGCAGCCCTGCAGTCGTGGGAGTGATGGGACACGGATCCCTCACGGCCCAGATGCCCTGGGCCAGCCCCCGCCGCCCACGGTGCGGATGCTGGAGGCCACGGGCTGCACTCGGCCCCTCTGCCTACAGCCGAGCAGTTTGGCGAGGTGGCTGCGGATGTCTCTGCTGTGCAGGGCGTAGATGAGAGGGTTGAGGAGGGAGTTGGTCTCACCCAGGATGAACAGTGCGTCCTTGAGCGCGCCAGACAGGTCGCAGGAGCGGCAGGCAGCCTGCACGGTGCCCCCCACCAGGTATGGGCCCCAGGAGAGCCCGAAGCCGATGAGGACAAAGAGCACAGTGCGCAGCGCCTTGAAGTGGCGCAGGCGGGCGCGGAGGGGCCCGGACTGAGCGCAGGAGTGAGGCGACCGTGTGTGCTGCGCGTAGGCGATGCTGCACACTGAGATGTGTAGGCACAGCAGCACTAGCAGGGACGGAGCAAAGACACCGAAGCAGAGGGTGTAGAGGTACTCGCTCCTGGCCACATAGAGCAGCCCGCAGTAGCCCGTGTAGTTGCTTTGCTGGAGGGAGGGAAAGATCAGAGGCAAGTGCCCGAGGAGGAAGGCGAGCATCCAGAGGAACACGAGGGAGAGGGCCACGGGTGTTTTCTTCGGAAGCGTGCGGTAGGAGAGTGGCAGCCTCACTGCCAGGTACCTGTCCAGGGAGATGAGCAGCAGGGTCAGGATGGAGCCAATGCACGGCGTCATGCTCAGGGAGATGCGCAGGAGGCAGAAGGACTTGCTGCGGTCAAAGTCCCCATCCAGAGCGTCGTCCAGGGCCTCCGTGATGCACATCACGCCCACCAGCAGGTCGGCGGTGGCCAGGTTGAGCACATAGATGTAGCTGGAGCCCGGATGCTTCCTCAGCAGCTGGCAGACAGCCACGATCACCAGCAGGTTGGCAGGGGGGATGAGGCAGCTGAGCAGCGCGTGCAGCACAGCACATAGCACACTGACCATGCTCCCTGCTACAGCCCCAGCAGAGGAGCCCTGCAGCAAGATGCGTGGCTGCGCTGGTGAGAGGCGACAGAAGTGCCAGACCCCTACAGCTGCACACCGGCCACGAACGCCTACATCAGTCCTCTAAGGGGCACTCTGTCCTTCCCAGAAGACCTCTGCGACCATCCCAGACGCTGCCTGTTGCCGGTGGCATTTTCAGCACTCTCAGCTTCACTGCTTCCCATCGGTTTTCGCTCCACGCCCAGGGGGATGCACCCAGAGGTGCCGGATGGCTGATGCTCCCACCCATGCTCGGCAGGGAGGAGCGCTGTAGGCCAGGCTCCCGGCACCGTGACGCAGAGCAAGGAGCGGCTTCGCCAAACAAAGCCGAGGTGGGCAGGTGGCTGCTGCCCAGGTACCCGCAGTCAGTGCAGTCAGGAGAGTGGTGCAGGGCAGGCAGAGCCAGGGCGGTGGAAACACTGTTCTCATAGGCTGCACCAGCACTGCAGGGCCACCAGCCGCACGCAGCTTCCAGCGTGGGGACAATGCACAGCCTCCAGACCCCGGTCATGGATGGGAGCATGTGGGAACGGGGCAATGCCAAAGGAAGCCAAGGACCCCTGGTGCCCCATCCAACGCAACCACCTCCTGATAACCCCAAACCAGCAGAGTTTGCAGAGTAGGATGTTAGACCCCAAGTACATGCTTCCGCTGAGGCAATTGCAAAAGAGAGAACAGAAGCGACAGCGGAGGCTGCCTGTGCTGCAGCAGTCCCTGTGCCCGTGCTGCCTGGTGGTGCAGTCTTTCCTGCACCACGAATCAGTGGCAGCCACAGCCCCAGGGCAGCTCTGAGGCCATGGGAAACACAGAACAACACAGACACTGAGGAGCACGGCCATACACGGATGACCCTTCACTGTCCCACAGCTCATCAGGTTCTCCTGGCTATGGGTCAGAAAACACGTTGCATTAAATCAAGTTTTACTGTACACAGTTGTAAATGCAGCACCAATAATAAGTTGCTCAGTAAATGAGTTCAAAAAAACTAAATCCAATCTATGTCAAATTAGGCTCTGGATAAACATACTACATTCATTAAGTTCACACTTAATAACAGGTTCAGAAATGAAGACCACCAGTCCAAGGCAGACACTGCCTGCGAGCTCCTGCTAACTAACAAGCAGCACGACGGCTCAGCTAACAGCTCTGCAAACACTCAGGGGGCTGCAGCCACAGCCAGGCAGCCACGCACCGCCCCATCCCAGGGCAATGGGATGAGAAGTGCAGTAACCTGCTCCTATCCTCCTGTGTTCCCGTAACCGTACTCAGCAGTGCAAAGGGTATTTCTGTCTTCCCTGACACACACCCAGGTCACAGCAGCTCCACCACCTGTGTGTCACTTACCTCTGTGCTTAACAAGCAGAGCTCAACAAGCCTGAATCTGCCTATCAGAATTATTATCTAATAACCATTTTGGACATGGTGAAATCGATCTCAAGTGCTCGTATATGGCTTAGTTACATAAATGAGTCTTTACACCTTCATTTTAAAATCAATAAGTAGCACTATCCAGGAAGGGAGAGCTTAAAGCTGTGATTTTAACACCAGGACACCCTGTTACCAGCCTGCAGTGCTGCCTGTGGGACCTTCCCCACACAACAAAGACGTGCTCAGCACAGCGACCCAAGGAAGAGAAATCCTTTCAGCATTACTGAGCTCACAGAAAACACAGACAATCCAGAAAGCTCCGTGCTGGGTACTTTTTGGAGTCTGGGACGCCGGAGGGGGTAAATGGGAAACAGCGCATGCTCACACTCGGTATGACCCCCTGGATGCTGCTGGAGGCTGTTAGCAGGCTCAGGATGCCCGTGGCCTGAAGATAAGCACAAGGAAGCACCGAGTTCAGCCTGAACAAGCCCTCCTGGTTAAAGCACCCCAGTATTACACTGTCAGCTGGAGTCTGGCCCCCAGCAGATACTCCTGCCTTTAGTGACTATCGAGGCTCTTTTTTTTCCATTTCACTGTTCAGTTTTTCAGGGGGCAGCAATCAATGAACAGCGTTCATGGGCCTGGTCCCCCCCCATTAAACCAAATCTACTCTGTGGACCCTACAGCCCAGAGCAACTGCAGAAGGACTGGAACACGGGCCAGCGTGTGCCCCCAATGAGAAACAAAGGCTGTGCTCTGGCACATTTAATGAACATCAGCGGAGGTTCTCACAAACCTAACCCCAACACTTTGTTATGTGATCTTGCACAAATGAAAGGAGGAATACTGCGGGCAGCAAGCAGATTGTGGGCATCACCAGGGTGACAGGCAAACAGCTCATGGAAAATCACAGCCTAGCAACACATCTGTGCACGTATTTGCTTTGTCTGATCTGTCTGAGGTACATAATTAATGAGAAACTAAAAACTCTATCCACATTAGAAATTTTGGCTTATCTATTTCAGAAGAACAGCTAAAGAGACAATTTCATCACAGAATCAAACAGGTTCTGAGGCCATTGCGTGTTTAATGGTTGTGATTAGCAACACCTTTATAGCAACTGACAAACTGTTTTCTTTCAGTTGGGTGAACAGAGCTTTAGGGTTACTCAAAACCTTACTTAAATCCCTCCCTAAGTCCCAAGGTGGCTCAGACAGTCCTTACGAGCAGTGACTGCTGCCCTCGTCGCAGCTCTTGTCTGATTTACTCCCCCAGCAGACAGAAGCTCTCCTCCCTTCCCCATCCAAAGGCAATGTATGATAAGGACCCAGGAAGCACGTTAAGTAGCTTTACAAGGGGTGTGAAGCCCTTTGGAGTAAGGACAAAAAACAGATGGAGGATGAGACATCTGTACCTCCACAGGGCGAGACACTGAGCACCCCAGGAGCTCATAGCCTGACTGCCAGCAGCTCTCTGCAGCTTTCATAGAACCATTACGGCTGGAAAAGCCCTCTAAGATCCCCAAGCCCAACCCACTCCCACCATGCCACTGACCATGTCCCGCAGTGCCACATCTCCGCAGTTCCTGAACTCCTCCAGGGATGGCGACTCCAGCCCCTGGGCAGCAGCGCCAGTGCCTGGCAGCTCTTGGAGTGTGGGGCAGAACGACCCTAACAGGGGTCACACGAGCGGCCAGAGCAGGACCCATAGATCCAGCAGCTCAGCCCTGGGAGAGAACCAAGTGCACTGTGCCCAGTAGAAGCCTCACCTCCGTCCTGGGGGTCATCTGGGCCAGACTTGCAGAGACTATGGTTTAGTCGACATGGTGGTGACGGATTGATGGTTGCACTAGATGATCTTAGTGGTCTTTTCCAACTTCAATGATTCTATGACTGCAGCCCCAGAATTGCACCTGACACCGATGAGCTCCCCTCGGCCCTTCAGCAACCACTGCAGCCACCCAACATCCACTGCACCGCTCTCAGGAGCTTCCTTGCCACGGTGCAACCCCTGGACTCCACAGGCTGCTCCCCAGAGTCCCCTTCAGAGCTGCACCGTGCAAACCACCCCCACCACGCACACGATGCAGCTCCTCGCCCCGAGCAGCGCTGCGCCGTGCCCAGCCTTCAGGCAGCAGGACTGCAGGCGGGCGCTCAGGCTGCGCACAGCCCCATGGCCCACACAGCACCCGCTGCAGCCCCACAGGAAAAGGCAGCACCAGGTGCTCCTGCAAACACTGCTGCATTTCAGAGGGAAAACAGCTGGGCACTCAGTCCTAACGGAGCGGGGCTGCTGACAGGGGCTCATACAAGACAACCAACACATCACACCATTAGTGGCTTTGGGAAGTGGACTTTTTATGCATTTTTTCAGTTACAGTTCTAAGAATATCATCACCATCAGCGACTCACCAGGTACTTCACACAGTCAATGAGAACTCTTTATTTAAATTCCATTTCCTATTTCTGTTTTGGACATTAGAAAGGCCCAGCTTTTAAACTCTTCAGAATGGCCACGGGAAAACCTCTCAAGCTGGCCGACACCACTTGAAAAGCAGCTGACTTTAATTTTTACTGAATTCACAAAATGATGCAATTACTCTGAATATAATTTTGTTCATATAATTTAGTATATAACGCACTGTTCAACTCTGCCATATATTTTGAAAAATATACAAACCTGCTTTTACCACATCAGAGATATTTGACAGGCGGCTGTCGATTACTTAACAGTTTAGGACAACATCAGACGTTCCCATAACTTCATTTTAAACTACAAAAAGAACATAAATCCATATAAAATACAACAGATTAAACAAACTTCTTCCGAGGGAAAATTAGGTATGAACTCAATCTGCCACGGTGTGAAACATGAATATAAAATAAGTTACAATTAGTAATGCCTGCATTGTCGAGCTACGAACTGGTCGAATGAAATCTTAAAAAAACTATACAGTATTATTGCACTCCATGAATGTGCAGTATCTGGAAACACGCCAGCACTGAAAGATGTCTTTCATTAAGGTTTTTTCAGGAGGCACAACGTGACTGCAAGAGAAGCATCCAGTCTGTACCAACAGCAAGCTGTCTTCAGTACAGGCCTTCATTGGTCCGAGACACGCGGCCCTGGAAATCACCGCTTAATGCCTGGAAACGGAGACACAAAGCACCGCCATCAGCAACCACCCCGGGGTCCGGTCGGCCAGCCCTATCCTGCCCCAGCCACGCAGAGAGCTGAGGCACTCGCTGCAAGCTCACCAAACGCGCAGGCTACGCGTGCTTCTGGCAGTAAAAACTCAATTGTGAACAGTGTCTCTTGTGAGGTCGTAGTTTATGACCCCAGAGGACTGCTTTTATTTCATTCTGAGCAGTTGTCTGCAGGGATATGATCGGAATGATGCTACAACGGCATGACCATAAAGGAGGAGACAGCAGAACGCCAAGAGTGGGGCTCACTGCCGCCCTCCTAACGTGTAGCAGTACTTCCCTGGGGATGGAAATAAAACTGTGGGGGTTTTGTTTTTAAATTTATATCCCATTAAAGAAATTTGTATGTAAGAACAGCCTCAGCATGTGTTGTAAGCTTAAAAATGTCATAATCTACTTTGCAACACAAAGAATGCTGTCTTGAGATCCTCTAAATCCAAACATATAGGATGTCAGGCTTCTGGAAAGTACAGGAAATACCAAACTTTTAAATAACGTTTATAAAACACAAAACAACTTTCGTGACTCAGATGACTTTTGCTGTACTACTAAGACAAACTGAACTTAACTGTACTAAAAGGGTACGTCTGCAAAAGTCAGACATCAGTGATCTCTCTTATTTCCTGCACTGGCACTGCCAAAGTAACAATCTCTCTGCACCACTCTCCCCACTCCACAAAGCTGCACCAGTATTAGTGGAGGGAGAGATGAATCAGGCAGGAATGTGGGGCTAGTGGTCAGCGGACTGAGCTCTGAGCAAAGAGGAACAGCAAAGCAAGCCTTGGTTACAGAGTGCAGTTTCCTACGAGGGGTGAGGTTGCCTGAAGTTCTCGGGCAGTGCTTAGACTCGAAAGCAAATCTCCACGTACCACGTTCTTACCTAGGTAACCGCAATTTTGCAGAAGGTGAGTCGTTAAACAGAGCTCCAAAGGAAGCCTGTGCAGGTGTCTGAATGCAGCTAGGTCATTCACTACTGCAGGTGGGACCAACTGAAAGTTCCTAGCACTTTTCTTCCCTTTAACACTTTTAAATGAACAAATATCAAAACCAATTTACATCTCAGTCAAAGGCCACTGGTGACCGGCGCAAGACTTACAAGAAGTTTCAGTGCTGATAGATGGGGCTATGATCGATGGTGAGGCATTGACTCCATGTGCACATTGAGCTTCATTTCATTATCAAGAATTTGTACAAGCTGCTGCATGGAAGGAAGGTGGCCAGACTCTAGCTTAGACCACACTGGAACATCTAGCACAAAACACAGGAAGGGAGAAAGCACAATTACACTGAGAAAGTCAGAAACATGTCGAGCTACTTTAAACATCACATTTAAGAGACCGAGGAAGCTATGCAGGGTGGTAATATTTTGTGCTGAAATATCTGCACTGACAATGCTTCAGGTCTCTGGATATACTAAAACACAAACCAAGAGTCTAGCACTTCCATTTAGAAGTGTAGCAGATGAATTCAGAGGTTGAATATGTCTGTTCCTATGAACACAATGTCTAAAAATGTAACAGTGAGTGGCAGGATAGCATCCCAAGTCTCTAAACCACAGCCCTAGGAAGGCTCTGATACCAATTCAAATCTGAGATTTAGGACCAAATTCAACTACTCTGATACAGCGCGGTCAATCTTTACAAAGGTTCTGGAGTACATAGCTTGACTTAGAAACTACTACACTGAAACGCACCTTGCACCACTATAAATTGAGAAACAAAACACAGAGCTAGATAGACTCACACCTACACCCTGAAAAATACTGTACTCCAGCAAGCTTACATAACCTCTAAAACCACAGAATTAGTTGAAGGCAGAAGATCCACAGACTCTTAGCCTGAAAAATCACACTGCCGTGCCCCAGTAATGGAAATTCTGGGAACGTAAGTGGCTTCAATACAACTGAAAGTCTAAGCCTTATTATAAAACAGGATAGGGAAAGCAGCTAATGAACTGCTTCCCTAGTTGATCACTTCTTCCTTAATGCACACCACAAGCAAAGATAACATACTATAGGTAATCCATGGGACCAAATATTCCCTTAAACACGGTTTTTCATTTTTAAATAGATGTAATTAACACATGCATAAATAGCATTATAGGACATACATGATTTTCATGAGTTATTATAACATCTGAAGCTTCAAAATGGAAGGCACTACCATACACATCACAACTTGAAATGTCACATTTCATAGCACCACCCCTCATTCCTCCTGCCAGCAGCTCACAGATGTGAGTGCACACACACAGCACAATGACCCCAGAGCAGAAAGTTCTCTTCTCACCATTCAAAGTTATTTCAAATGCACCCGTTGACATACACTGGTTCTCAATCATGTTGCTCAGGAAGAAAACCATCATACAAGCATAAACCTGGAAGAGAAGAGAGAGAATCCCAGACACTTTGGCCATGTAAGTCACAGCTTATTTTCTTCACTTGTTACAAGTGCTGCAAGTGTACACGCACCCTTGAACTTTCCTTTGCCATTTAATCATGTAGTCTTAGCATGGCACTGCAATCTTCCTTTCACCTTCATTTTTGCAAAGGTTTTGCACACTATCTTCCCAAGACAGGCATCAAACAGCTCTGAAATCACCCAGCTCATAATTCAAAGAGGCTCATCATTCAAAAGTTCCATCCACCTGCCCTCTTCCTTCTCCAATCTCTGCCCACCTTAGCAGCCGGTCTGCAGAAGCACATGGCTAAGGCAGCACTTGCAGGACGACAAGGGAGCACGGCCATACCTACAAGCTGCCTGCCATTTTCAGAGTAACACTCAGATTTAACACAGATCACAGGGGCTAGACACAGCGAAGCTAGATTCCTTCTGTTCGTGCAAACTGTCAACCCTGGAGCATTTCTTTAAACTGATCATTTAGAATTGTCTGTGTCGTGGTGTCTCAGGATGAAACGATGCAATTCTCAGCAACACACCACCTCTAATCCCCTTTCCATGCACATTCATGCTGCTTGCTGCAATGCCAGTGGGGTTAGCATGGGGGATGTTCATTGCTCAGAACATCACAGACATACCGCAGCCAGCCCAGCTCAGCCCTGCTCTTAGTTCATGTAATTAAGCAGGATATGTTACATCTTCTGTACGTTCCAACTGGCTCAAGACACAGCCCCACTGCACTGGGTAGCTGCTCGAATGTCTGTGCACCAGCAGAATATGTAAAGGTTATCAGACTTAACACTGCTTTTGCTTAGTAAAACTAATCTGGAATAAGGTTATTCTAAATCAGAGCACGATGACATGAATCCGTTAGCATCATCAGCACTGACTCACAGGGGTATTCATCCCACAAGGAACAGTCTGTCATGCCCAAGTATGTTCTGCAAAAAAACCCATAGAATTTCAATTTGATTTTTCTAACCATGAAATTGCACATCTAGTTTATTTAAAAGTCTGATGAAAGCAACAACTGCAGAGCAGTCGTAAGGCAACAGAGAAAGGAAGTGTCAGTTTTATCAATGCCAGCATGAAACCCTACCTGAGCCCTTAAAAAATAAAAAATAAAAATCCAAAGTGCCTTCTTAGTAACTGCAGCCTTTCTTTAGCAACCCATGTTGCATCTATACCAGCAATGCTGACTGCAGCTGTCCCTCTACAGCATCACCAGCTTGGAAAAAGAAATGCTAGGAATCAAAGCAAAAGCCACAGAAGCCCGAGGGCTCTGTTGAGGTCAGCACATGAAAGTTAGGTCAGTGACAGTGCTCAGTTCCCCACAGCACTCTCGCAAAGCTGTTCTGACATTGCTTTTCAAAAAACAGAAGACAGTCTCCAGTTTACCTTGTTTTCTTGGCCCCACTGCCAGATGCTTGGAGCTTGCATGCCAAAGAAAGCAAACGGATCCTTGCCGACAATTATTAAGCCTATTAATACTAGTTTGAAGACAGACAGGAAGGATGCTATGTGCCTATTGAAAGACAACAAACAAAAGTGACTTAGAAGATTCCCAGTTATTCTTCACCACATACAGATACAATGTGCCTCATTAGAACAGTTTTCATAATGTGCCATTGTGTTTCAGAGGAAATACAAAACTTTTCAAGTAAATTTACACATCTGTAAACAATTTCTGTAACCCAAAACAGCAACACGCATTAACAAGAACACGAATCCTCAGGATCCCAGCCGTGTGTATCCCACAGCAGGTTTGCTCTTTTTCTAACCAGACCTCAATCAGAAGCTCGCTTTCAGCTTGTGTGCGTCTAAACTGGATGATACGTTTTGTATCTAAATGAAGCTGCTCCGTGTTACAGAGACACACACACAATTGACATGCAATATTTAAAGCAGTTTTCCAGTTCCCAGAACCCTACGGTTCTCTGCAAGAGCTAGATCTACAGCCAGAAAGCAAATTAACGTTGCGGTTTTCAATCTGGTACGCTTCCAAACATCGTCATTATTACGGTAATTAGGTCAAGAAATGGTTCATGAGCCACCACGCTAACTCCGGCGTCATTAAACAAGGCATCACGCGCTGCTTTCACGCTGTACTTCGCTCTTCCCTGCGCTCCCCGTTCCAGGCCGCGGCCAGGAGCAGCCAGCAGCCGCCAGGGCCGGGCTCCAGCCGCCCCCACCCGCCGCGGGGCACAGCGCGTAAGCTGAGCCACCACGGCGACAAACGGGAGTTTGCGTCCAGATACATCACGACCAAAAGCTGCGAAACGTGCGTTCCGTTTTCCTTCAGACCGCCCCGGAACGCAGCAGGCCGCATCCCGCAGAAAGCCGCCTGGCAGCGCACGGCTACGGGAAGGGAGCAGACAAGCACCTCGCGCAGCCACAGCGGCACGAAGGCCTCCGCACGTTTCCATTCCAGTTAGCTGGGACCGCACACGTTCGCACCCACCAGGACAAGCGTACGCACCGCAAAATAAAGAACTCGCTTACCTATAGATAGGTTGGGGGAGGTAGTTCTCCCCCTCGATGCGGATGTCGGGGTACCGCTGGCTGATGACCCGCATGTACTCCTCAAACACCCGCCGGTATCCTCAGGAGACGCTGCGTGCGGAGAGGAGGTGTCACGGGGCGGCCTCCCCGCTGCCGCCGCCCGCCCCCCCCGGCTCCACCGCCCCGCGTCGAAGCCATCGCCCGCCGCCCCGGCCCAACGCCCGCCCGCCCCCGCGGCCCAGGCCCGAGCCGAGCTGGATGCCGGGCCCGCCCGGCGCCGCCATCTTGCGGCGCGCTCACCAGATCTGGAACTTGAGCAGCGGCCCGGTGGCGTAGGCCATGCGCAGCTTCTTGGCCGGCAGGCCGCCCTGCTCCGCCGAGCCGCCCGGCCCCGCCAGCGCCGCCAGCAGCAGCAACCCGAGCCCCAGCCGCAGCCCGGCCGCCCGCATCGCGCCCGCCGCACACCAAGGTCACGCGAGCGCCGCCCGCTCCGCGCATGCGCCGCCCGGCTCCGCCCCGCCCGCGAAGCGCGGCCCTCACACGGCGGAGGTGGGGGCGGGGGGGAGGGGCCGGGTCAGCGCGGTCCGCTCCTCAAACCGAATCCCGATTTTGCTCCAAATTCGGCATTTAAACCCCTCCCTCTCGTGGAAACACGCAGGGGCACCGCGGTTACCTTGGGCTGTTACCAAACGTGACTGCGAGCTGTGCCCTGAGCTAACGCTGATGAGAAGTTGCGTAACGGGATCAGTGCATTACTTCTGATGGGGATGGCATGGCTTGGTTATTTTAAAAATTCTACCCCTTAACAGAAGAACAGAACCGCTTTTTCTATTAAACGCTCTTTATTTTTATCTACATCCAACGACCAAGAACACCTCTCTTTAAACCGAATAAAGCTCTCAACCAGGCGTCCCCCCCTCCCCGAGGCGCAGGCGCAGCACGCAGCTCGGGCACTGCTGGGTGCTGGCGTCACACCTCACCTCACACAAAGCCTTAAGAAAGCTTTCAAAAAGGCAAACGCGCAGCAAACCTGGCAACTTCAGCATCTTCAGTCACTGTTGAAACTTTTTTACAGTGTTCAAGTTGATATGTGTTGCATTTTGGATGAATTTGTGTTAACGGCACGCTGGGTTTCCATGAAGTTTCACAGACCCAGTTCCAAGTCCTCCAGTTCCTGGAGCAG
The DNA here is from genome assembly GCF_002078875.1 of Numida meleagris. Taxonomy (NCBI): domain Eukaryota; kingdom Metazoa; phylum Chordata; class Aves; order Galliformes; family Numididae; genus Numida; species Numida meleagris. The sequence goes on from NC_034412.1 coordinate 467,459, forward strand.
AGCACTTTCCTTCTGAATCTTCTCCAGCTAGAACAAAAAGCGCAAGGCCAACAGCTGTAGCTCATACAGGAAACCAAACAGCAGTATCTGTGAAGGTCCTGCACTCCCCCCCACCCACCAGCACAACCCTGCACGGCCCCAGCTCGGGCAGCACCCAGCATGCACTCCAGCCCTGCTCCAGGTGCCCTCTTTGAAAGATACCCATGAAACAGACAACTGCACCACTACATAACTGCTCTGAAAAGCCTGATACAGACTTTGCATGATTATTTGATAAATCTCAAAGGCAGAACGGCATGTAAAGAGGAGTCTTCAAGCCCTGCAGGCTCTGGCAGAGTATGCCTTAATTTATCTGGCTTGCTTATCATGGCAAGTCATAGCAGAGTACATCTATCGGCTCTCTTTGTAGCTGAAGCCCAGTTGGAAGTGCAAAGCTGACTTTCTTATGCATTGCACTGCCACTGCATCATCCAGCAGAGCCGTACAGATTAAGTCCCAAAGAAAGGGAGGAAACATAGCAAACGAGACTCATATTATACTCAGGAGCAAACAGCCTTGCCACAAACAGAGCAGTGTGTGCATACACACAAAAATGTACGTATTTTCTTTCTGAAGATGCAGGATTTCACTTCACATGTTCTTCCTGGGGACTTTTCCAATTGTTTAAAGGACCAGAAGTCCTTTAATGAACAGCAAGTATGCTCTGTGCATTCTGCTCAATGATTGCTGCTAGGAAATCCATGTCTCTGATTTTGAATTGGAAAGGATGCAATAGGTCCAAATCTTATAAAATTTAAGCAGTATCGTCACAAACAACTGTGTAGCAAACATGGGGGCAAAAAAAACGAGTGAACTGTACAAATCTTAACAGTACCTGATTTTTCTCTAGCTGTTTGCCAGCAGCTGCCTGCTCTTTCAGCTGTTCAATTGCCTTTAGTTTCTGTGGGAAAAAAAAAAAAAGTATATAGGTGAGCCAAAACCAGAAAAAGCAGTCATACAAGTTCCTACACTTGCAATTATTAGATTTACCAGGAGGCTGATCTCAGTATGGAAGGTACATTTCCTTTAAGCATCTCCAGATGCTCAGTCCAGAACACCCCACTAATAAGCGATTCTTTTTCCAAGAAAAAGACAACTTAAAGAACAGGAATACTTGTTTCTGAAAAACACCATGCATCATCTGACTGAAGGGCCAAATCCATTTTCAGAAACAACTCCTCCATTATCACTATCCTTCTTCACCACACGTTCTCCTTAGAAGGCCTGAGACATCCATCAGAACACGAAAAGCAGGAGGCAGCCAAGAGGAAAAAACCTCTGCTGGATTTCACAGGAACAGAGAAGATTCTCTAGACTGAACAGAGCAACTTCCAGTGTGAAATTATTTAAACTTGAGAATTTCCAAGACTGGCAATAAACTTTGCGCTCATACCATTTAGAGGCTAGGGAAGAAATTCAAAACCACATAGCAGATTCAACCTTTAACAACACTCAGAAGCATGCTGTCTCTTATTCTGAAGGACGAAACAAAAAACCCTTAGAGATTAGAGGAAGAAGAGGACTTGTCTTGCTTAGAATCAAAGCAGGTTCCCATTTGGGGCTGGTGAAAGCAGACCAAGAACAGGAACCTCATACAGGTGCCTTCTAAGAATAGACACAGTTAGGCTACACTCCTTCCTCTCAGTTGTGAGGATTCTGTTGCACATGCAACAGCATTCATAACAGCATACTGGAATCCTCTTCCGTGCGCTTTTGAGCTGCTTCTTAACTGTTGTCTAGGCTGACAAGAGCTTTAGGAGACATGGCAAATGATGACTTCTACAATTTTACAAGATGGAAGAGCAAAGGAAGTTGGTTGACAAATTCAGTAAATTTCCATCTACATAAATGCTATCCTACTGAGTGTGTCATGTTACAATCAGACTAAATCTTGAAGACCATCTCTTAGAGAAATATGTTGTTCATAAAATAAAATAAAACCCCCTTACCTTTTTTAAATTCTTTATTTTCTTGTCAACTTCAGGATCTCCCGATGTCACGACAGGCACAGCACTTCGTGGTGTATTCTGTGATGCTGAGCACTGTGTGGACTCCTGACTGGCATCAGCTTTGGCCTCCTGCAAGAAAGTTCAAAAAAAAAAAAAAAAAACATACAGATTATAATGGACCTGACAAATCTTTGCAATCATTTGAATTGATCTACTTAATATTTCTTCCTTCTCTGATTTGCTAGTGTTCTCCAAAATTTGTAAATGACTTGCTGTGATGTTTTGTGCTATGTATTATAGAAGTAATGGCTCTTCTTGGAATGTCACTCATGTTGTTTCCTGTTTAACTTCTACTTCCTGAAGACAACAACCATACATAGCGTGGGAAAACATCAGTAAGGATGACGTGACAAACACAAACGATTTATAGACCGCTGGGTCATAAACTCTGAAGATAAAGGAGGAGCTCGAAAGTGGTGTAAGGAACATAAAAACCCAAGCTTTTATGTTAATTCAAAACTTTGTATAAAGATTGCAGGTGATTTTTTATCTGCCTAGCTGAAGAACAGCAAACAAAGAGGTGAAACAAGAACTCTGGTCTGTCCTGGTAGCCTGCCATAGACCTGACCAGCAGAGCAAGGCCATTTTCACCTCTCACCTCAGTTTGGAAAGAACTCTGTGGATTGTCAGAAGGTGAAAAGGCACAATTATGTAATCTTCAACATTTGTTTCAGTTAACATTTCCAGCAACTAGTCACAGCTGTCATTAAGTCATCCTTTTACATCTGCCTTAGTCTAAATGAAACGGACCACCCTCCCCAGAAGAAGGCTCATGCAAAATCAGTAGATGGCTTTCAGTGCAACTAATATCACTACTCTGAGACTGATCAATGTCAATGTGAAAACTGATTTAACACTATCCTTGAAAGAATAGCTTTTGCTGTACCTGTTTAGCAGCTTTCTTTGCTTCATGTTTCTTTTGATTTTTCAGAGCTGTTTTAGACAGTGGCTTTTCACTGCTTCCTGACTGTGGTTTCATATTCTGAGGTGGCTCATCCTCATGCTGCACGATACAGAAAATTACACAGTAAGAGAGGAAAACTGGGTTGTTGGGTTAGTTTTGTTGTAGTTGCTATTTAGGTAGGTTTTTCTGCAGAGGGGAGAAAGAGTGATCATTTAGTCTTTTACTTTCTCCTCTCCCAAGAAATTTATTTTTTCTAGAATAAATTCTTTCAAACAGGGAGCAAAGCATCAGTCGAAGGATTATCAAGAAAACCTCTAAAAAAGCCCCCATAAAATTCTTGTCAGTCTAGTTACTCTTCTAATGGCTCTCATTAAAAACACACACGTATTTGAGGCCAAGCTTCCAAAGATGAGCAAAACAATGAACACAACAGTTTAGAGCACACGAGAAACAATCTACTTACAAGCTTGGAACTCAATGCAGGTTTGTTTCTCAAGGCCGGAGGTCTATACGCTTGCGCAGGTTTGGGCTCAGCACTCGGCAATTCACTTGGGACTGCCTGGTATTTCACTGCCTTCATTGGGAACACTCCATCCAAAAATGGCTGCCAGGAAACTTGCCACATTTCCTCATTTGATGGAACTTCGTAGTTGTGTAAAACAGAGCCAGTGTAGTGCCATATCTTATACCCATTACTGACTCGCAGCCGGGGAGCGCACGTCGCTGTTACAATATGCTCCCCGTCAGGGCACCAGGCAAAATAGGTGGAATCGGAGGCAACTGGTTTGGAAATGAGTTTGTAGTTTTTAACGTCCCATACTTCCATCTGTCCCCTGAGATTCCCAAATCCTGCTAGTACCAGGATGTGTCCGTGGGGGCTGTAGTAGGCAGCATTGCGCGGACCAGTTCCAAAATCAAACACAGGGTCACATTTCAGATTAAAAACTGTTGCTTTGGCAGGCATAAAACCATACACAGCACAAAACTCGACAGAATTGGGGCTCCAAACAACATCATAAATAGGACCATTTTTTGCTAAAGGAAAAGGAAAACATGCAGCCATTGTTATGAGATTATATTATTTTCACTTGTGCTGAAAAGCTATCAATAATGATTCTCATCTCCATGCTTTGCTAAAATCCTATAATTTAATTATTGACTGAAAATGAGTTATGCTAACAGTAGTGGCAGAAACAAACAACATTACATTCTCTTAATTTTCGTTAAGGTTTGCAACAGTAACTGCAACCATTCCAAATTACCTCTGTAGGGTCAGCATCGGCACTTTAACAGTAAGCATACTTTTTCAAGTAAAAAAATTCCTTTTATTTTTCCTTGTTATTCAAGTATGTTATCTCAGGACCTTCTCAAACTGTCCCACTGGAAACCTGCAAAAACAGGAGTTTTATACCAGCTGGATACTAGTTTCTCTTATTTTACTTTAAGAAATAGTGCGTAGCTCAGCTTTCAGAGCTAGAAGTATTGATTTGGGTTATCTGTGCACCATGGTCACGCGCGGTATTTCGTAAGACAGATTTTAAAGTGGGAGAGGACCAAAAAAACCCATGGTTTTACACATACTCATGAAAACACAATACTGCTGGAAGCTCTTCTGGGAGTTAGAACATGAGGAGATTTGAAAACGAATGGATTAACGATCACAATTCATATAAGGTATGCAGGGCCCAGCATAATGACATTTCGTAATCCGGATCCATTTACCTACATTTCTGGTAAGTGCCAAGTGCATTAAAGGTAAGGCTTAACTCTGAACATTGACTCAAAACGTCAGACTAGTTCACTGTTGTTATTGTAAAGCCTCATTATCTTTAGGAACCTCATTATCTTTCAGCCGTGCAACCGCACTGCCTGTGTGCTTTCCCTTTTAAAAACTTTTTAGGTGATGTTAACCCAATGTAGCTGCAGAAATGGAGATCTGAAAGTAAATAATCTCTGCAAGTTTCACGACAGTAAGCAGCTGGAGGGGATTAGGGCAGCTTTACATGGGCTTCAACAGCTAATGCAAAGGCTGCAGCGTGAGCACGTACTGTTCAAAAATGAAAAACCCTCTGACAATGATAGCGTGGAAAAAACGTCCAAACTGGACCTCAAAAGCAGCCAGCTGATGAATAAGTACCACACAGGAAATTAGTGAACGTCCTCTCAGTTCAAACAAAACACCGATATTAAGAACGTCTACTTGCTCCTCCCCGCTGTATCATTTTTATATCACAGAACTACTTCTGTTTTACTACACAAGATGCAGAATCTCTGTTTGGGGAGATTTAGGCTGCACATTAGGAAATTCTACTTTTCTGAAAGAGTATTCTGGCGCTGGAATGGGCTGCCCAGGGAGGTGGTGGAGTCACCGTCCCTGGAGGTGCTCAAGAAACATTTAGATATAGTGCTGAGAGACATGGTTTAGTGGGGTTATTGGTGGTAGGTGGACGGTTGGACTGGATGATCCTGTAGGTCTTTTCCAACCTAGCTAATTCTATGATTCTGTGTTTTCCAATGCACTTCAAAAAAATTGCTCTCACTCTGTGCCCTAATCTTTGAGCAACAGAATCGACTGTATGTCTCAAACCCTAACTAGAACTGTTCAGTTTTGTAGTACTTCAGATTCTCAAACATTAAGCTGTCTCCATTGTCCAGATCTTTCCTTGGCAAACAAAGACAGTTCTGCTCCTGTGCAGCCGCCCAAGGAAACTGTTTGCATATTTTAATTACTAAAAGCTGGTGAAACAGCAATTCCCATTATTGTGAGCTACAATACAATGAGAAACGCCTGAGAGCTACTCACGTAGTTGCACGATGGCGCTTTCACCATTTGTTGCAATGTAGTGCAGAGTTTGCTCTCCGTAGTACGAAGCGCCTGTTTTGTCCACGTCGGTACTAGCTATGACTAGCACAGCAGTGGCTGTCAGAACAGACACACTGTTATTTCAGTACCATTACTGAATATCACATAAGCTATTTCACGAGCTACCATGCACAAAGAGAAATTAGTTTGACAATGAGTTTTACAATTAGTTGCTTGCATATCCGTGCTGTTATCGTTCTCTTCTCAGATTAACTCCTCCTAAGCATTAACCCCAACCAAACAAATACCTTCCTGTCTGAGTAGGAAAGTGTAAGCCAAGCTGTTAATTCACTGCTGAATTACAAGAAAATGAACATGCTTTCACAGACATAAAAAAAGATGCTCAGTAGCAGCAACAGCGTCTTAGGCTTTTCATCTAAGACAGAAACAAGGCATTCTGATCATTAAAATAAAATGCTTCATCAACAGCTTTCGTATGTTGGCTACCTTGTGCCAACAGAGAGACCACGCAGAGGGCACAAATACCTTCCCTGTATTCCAGACAGCACAGGCTGAAGTAAAACAGCTGTGTGGGGTTTGGGGGGCAGTATTACTCTGCAGCAGCTCATTGCTCACAAACAGCAGGGCATGCAGAGGACTGTGCTACTCATCCCAACCATGGGATGTCTGTGCATCTATGATTTTACAGAGTAACAAGATTATATCAACGCATCAACTGTTATGTTTACAGCTTAAAAGCGTTACTACAGAACACAAGGTTCAATTTGAATTTGCTATTCAATCCCTAAACTTGCTAATGCATAGAATACTCTGAATTATGATACAATAAGGAAAAAAAAAAATCACAGAAGTTAACATGGAAAAGTTGTGAGCACTGCACGGTATTCAGAATTGCAACCTCAACATTGCATTGGCAGCAATGACTATCTTCAGTATTTATCTACACATGAAAATTAAATGTAAAACCCATAAAGTCATTAAATCACAAATGGGTGGAACATAAGAGTTTAGATACGGAGCTGCTGTACCTTTTTTGTTCCAGAGCATTGTCACCTTGTCGGCTTTAAAGAAACTCTTATTGGCCAGCGCAGATTGAGGGCCACCAAAATTGGGATACTGATAGAGCCTAACAAATGATGGTGCACCTTTACTGCCTGGAACATACACAGCAACCTAAAACAAAGCATTGAGATTTTATTGCAGATTATATTCTTGGTAGCACGAGCTCCATTCACTACCAGTACACCGTACCAAAATAACAGTCACGTTTGAAGAAAACCGTGAAAGAAATTGGAAACAAACACCAGAAGTACCTTGGTTGGCTGTGCTCCTGGTGACAACACAAAATCATTAACCTTTTGCAAATGAAGTTTATTTGCAATAGTATCTGCAAAAAAAGAAGTTACAGATGTGATGACATTAAACAGCAGCCCGGAATACTCAGCTATACTTTCTCATCTGTCTGTTTCATGGATAATGAAGTTTTTATATAAAGACAAAACAACCATTACCTTCCCATTTCACCAAACTAGCAGTCTGACTAGTTTTATTTACAAAAACAACTCAAACCAAGCCTAGCTTTGAAATCTAGTATTTGGAAGTTCAAACAGCACGCAAGCTTCTGAAACCTACTTGCACACAGCCTGTGTTTTAAGCAAAGAACAGTATTCTTCATCTTAGCAGCGCTGCCTTCACAGGAAGCAGCACCGTGTCCAGGTAACACGCACCATTCCACACAGAGTCAGGGATTCTCCACTCACAACTTCACTGGCTGATTCCTCCTGGTAGGAGGCTTTCACAAAGGCTGCTCTGTGCTGAACGCTGGCCCTTTACATAACAACTCGTAGGAATTACACCTTGTCAACTCTTAAAAAGTAAAGAAGCAACACCAACTCATAACCTGAGTCCAGCGAGGAAGCATGGGCTGAGCAGCAAGGCTCACACCACAACAGACAAGGCACACTTCCCTGGTGCAGCGTGGGAAGGGAGCTGCAGGAGACATGGGTGTCTCCAGACATCAAAGGAAAAAAATCACTGTAAAACAGCTGGGGGGGAGAAAGAACAACACTGCTCCTGCACTCGTGAGGACTAAAGAAGAACCCAGCACACGTCAGAATGGCAAACACATCAGTGCTATGAGGTGCGTCTTGCAAGGTGCTGGAGTAAGATTAATACCTAGCACCGCTTCTAAATCCCACAAAGTGGGCACAGCAGCGGGAGTTGAATACCAATTTTGTAACTAAATTGCAGAGAAAAAATTGCATAGCTAAAATAATAACGTATTGTTAACAGACTGCATTAGGAAAATTGCATTCTTAACAGTCTCGTCTCTGTGCACAAAAGCCAGAAGTGAGGACAGGAAGGAAAAGAAGAATTAACATGCAAGTTCAGCATATGAAACATGCTATGAGTATGGAAGTAGTTCGTTGTGTATAATGATTGCCAGGCTCTGGGGCATTTTTTCCTACTGATAAAAAAAATGGAAAGAACCTTTGTACAGGAACGGTTACGCTGAGTAAACCATCCCTGGTAAACAAAGCACTTGTGACTCCCTTCTGTAATCCCTCTTCTCTGGCAACTTCACAACAGAAAACTCAGTGTCATTAACGACACTAGGACTAATTCTCAAGAAGCTCTTATAGTGCTACATAGATATAGATATAAATATAGATATTTTATCTCTCAGAGTAATTCTGTACTAAAAAAAAAAAACCAAGAAATTACACAAACCCCCCCAGACCATCCGGCCCCCCCACAGTTCCCTTCATCCCTGTAAATCAGGCTTTTTTATTTGAAAATGCATTTCAAGTAGATAAGTTAATGAAAGGAAACACAAACAATAAAGAAAACTAACTTCATTAAAATATAGTAATTTTGAATTTCCAGAACTGAAATGGAATACAGGCAGTGCTTCACATAAAAACCAAGCAATGTAAGAAATGAGAAAAAGGCAGGGGGAAAAAAGAGAGGCCTATATAGAACACAGGGAAACTCATAGAAATACTTGCTTACTGAAGTTGTTGTTTTCAAAGAAGTGCACTTCGTTGTTCACATTCCGGGCACAAATGCTTTCATCATCTGCCCAGCAGGGACACCTACATTTAAGTAATAATAATTTTTTGTTTTACAAAAGAGTGAACAATACTCATCTCTAGCAATCTCTGATATTTTTCTTCTCCATTTTTCAAGCCAAACAAAGCACAATACACTTCAGACAGATAAACAGCACTGTCTCACCATCCTTCTCTCTGGTGCAAAAACAGTGCATTTACACTAAGAAATGAACTTTGGGAACTGAGCAGGAAATACTTATGAGCAGTTACTTGCTTTCAGCTTGTTGCAGGCAACATTCCGAAAGCCAACACAACACTAGAAGTTGTATTTATTGACCTGTATCAGACTTTGTAAGCAATTAGCACCTAGAAATGTTACTTACCAGTTCTGCATCTTTTTCTGGATGAAGGACTTCAAACACTTTCCAGTTTTCACGTCATGAAGTTGTAGGTTGGGTGCCCCTGCTGTGCCATCTTTGGCAGCTGTAACAAAAACACTGTATTGAAGCGGTAGTCTCCTGGGATTAAACCTGTTTCATCAGCACGTTCCATCTCACGACTCTACAAGCAACCAAACTTCCTACAAGAAGCATCCCACTAACCGATGTCCTAAGCTCTAGGTTGTTAACTGCTTTACCTGTTAGCATCTTCCACACTTCCAGCCTGCAGAAAGAACTAGCATTCAGAAGAGCGGGCATTCTATCGCAGGACTACACTACCACCGACCCCAGGACATCTTTTTAAACACCTCCTACCATCTCTCTACGAGCCCACAGCCAGCATCAAGCCTGTACCAATACCAGCCAGCATCGTGCCAGGCAACCCACGCCAGACCACATCCCACACCCTCGCCTTACGGCCAGCCCTTTCACTTAAAGGAAGCATTTACACCACGCACATTAGACATGCAACTTAGATAAGACTGTGGCTTATCTGAATTAGGAACAAATTCCACACAGAGGTAGAGGAGAGAATAAATGCTTATGTTTTCTGAGTCCAGTGGGGGGATGTAACTACTCTGAGACAGCCTATGATTTGTCTACACACTATAAACCGCTCAAACAGCGTATCACCAAAACGTGCTGATTGCGCTAAAATCAGGCAGCGTTTGTTGGAAACATTCAACTTACTTAACAGAGCAATAGTCAGTCCACACACACTGATTTATGTTTGTGAGAATGGTCAATACCAGATGCTTTCAGAAGCTGTCACCCCTCCCTCCTCTACTATACGTTTCAATAACCAAGTAATTTTCTGAATGTTTTCTATGTTGCTCCTTCAGCCACTGAATACACCACAATGGAAAATCATGTAATGCAATTAAATGAAATTAAAATATGCATTTATCCTGCGTACCTTTGTAGTAGGTAAATACTCACCTGTATAGGCCTGCCATGTTGCCAGAATGTTATTCTTTGGTGAGAATTCAAGACAAACTGCCTTCGGAAGATCAAAGGAACGCAGTAATTCTGCACTGGTGACGTTAACAATATTTACTCTGGAACCAAAAGACGGTATGTCAGTGAAACGTGCTTAGAAGAGTTAATTGCCAAGGTAACTTTTTCACGTATTTGGATCTGTTCCAGATTTGGCTAATGGAACAAAACTAGAAAAGCTGTTTTTTCCTCCTGCTTTTACTAAATTTTTGAAGGAATGTATTTTAAAACCTGACACTAAGCATAACAGAAAGCGACTACGTGAAAGCAATGGTCAAAGCGTATCCCATACTTCAATCTGTAACATCATTATTGATGTTGAGTCAGAAGCGAGGTATTCTCCATCCATAGGGATTGCATCCACGCTTCCATAGAAAAGGCTAAAGATCTTCCAACTGAATAAAAACGTGTGGGATGAACGCATATTTGAAAAGGTCTTCTACCAGAGGTCTGGGAATGCAGGGACACACGGACACTAAAATGCAGAGGTCAACTGGCTGAACTAGCAAGATCAATAGTATCTCTGAGCACCGTTTATTGAACATCTGCCACATACAGGAAGAAAAAAAAAAAAGGCATCAAGATGCGTCCAAGCCAGCGTTATTCTCAGAAGCTGCATCAGGAGCCTGCTCCTCACCGTGCCATTCACTGCCCTGCCTCGAAAATGAAGGAAGACAGCCCCCAGAACGAAGAGGCGTGGCAGGGACAGATCAAAATGCCCTTGGGAACATACTGATATGAAGGATGGGTAACTGGACATATAGCCTGGCCGCTTGAAAAACCATTTTCCCCACTTACGTTTTCTGGAAACAGATCTTTCCAACTGTCAAAAATAAAGTACTGCATGAAATAAGGAGTCTGCGTATTTTGGGAGACCAGAAATAACAGTGAAGATAACAACTGAATTCTACACCTAAGTTACCTGGCCTAAAAGACAAGAGTTAAGGGGTACCACTAAACACTTCTGCAGACTTTTTTTTAACGTGTCAGTAACAATATTGACATTTTAGATGTCTCATCACCTCTTCCCAGCAGTAACCCTGTGAGGCACTCTTATGTAAAGGACAATCTCTAGAGGAATCTACAATGCCAATGTCTACCAAAAAAAATAAAAATAAAAAACAGCCTAATGGTGCTTGTGTGTAAGCTGCACATCATCTTCAGAGTCTATGAATTTCTGTAATAGTTCGGCTCTGATATAGCATATTTTCAAATTACTTTGTAATATGTAGAAAAATATTCCACTTCCACTGCTAAACAGCAGTCCAGCACTCACTGACTCTCAGAATATACTGTCATGGAGAAAAAAAGAACAAATAGCAGCAATAGTTGTGCTACTTGGACTAATCCCAAAAAACCAAATGCGGTTGTACTGGGAAACAGGTAAAAAAAAATCCAAAAACCAAAACAAATAAAGCATATCCAGGTTACAGGGAAATGCATGCATTATAAATATTTTTAAAAACAGCGTTTCATTTAATATCCAGAAAATAAAGTCACTACTTCAACAGCCTTCACATAAACAAGGTAAATATGGCAAAATTGATCCAGTTTACTTAACAAAAATTGACTAGCATCATAAAATGCACCAACTTTTCTCCATTGCACCAGGCAAAGAGGGAACCGTCCTTGCTAAAAGCAACAGCTTTGCAATTTTTTCCAGAGTCCCTAAAGAAATAAGAAATGTACATTAGTATTCAAATGCATTGCATAAGTTAAAGTACTTTAAAAAATGAAAAGCAACACAGCAATTTTCGTCTTGTACTCCTGAATCACGCTTTGTAACAGCACGAGTGCAATTGGGCAGCCAGACTAGAGGACCTGTGACGGCCCATTCCAACTGAACTATTCTATTCCAATTGTTCAGTGATTATCACTTGGGCAATTCAGAGTCAAGCAAAGGTAAAGGCTTCAGAAGTAGTTTTCTGAAGGATTGTCAGTATGAAAAAGTTCACTTTTTTATATGTTTTTCAATTCTAGAGTCTACGTTTCCTTTTCAGAAAAAAAATCTGAAAACCAGAAATCAGACCAAGAGTTGGCCATGATGATCCTCGAGGGCTCCTTCCAACTCAGATACCCACTGATTTCTGGTGTGCAAAAGGCCAAAAGCTGTTTCAACACAGTACCTTCGGAACACTGTACTCTCCGTGAAACTGGGTGGACCGTTCACCATGTAGAGTCCTTCGGAGCCCCTCACTGAAAGAGTAAACAAACACGCACCCACTGCAGATTCAGAAAACTGTCCAAAGCCAAACTTTAACCTCATTTATGAATGCTGAAATCTCTCCCCTTCTTTGCATTTTAGAGTTAACAGAAAAACAAAGCTTGTAAGGAACGTTCCAGACTTGGCATGCAGAGCCACCTGGCCTCATCCAAGCTAACCGCAGGATTCAAGCAGGGGCAGATCTGACGCCAAGCACACTGCTAGCGAGCTCCATGCGGCCGCCCGCCCCGCTCCGAGCAGTGCCCCCCGGCTCGGCCCAGCAGCAGCGCAGCCCGCCCAGGAAGCAGCCGGGCCCACTGCAGGCGGTGCCGGCGCGAACGGGGCACAGGGACACGGCCCGGGTCCCGCCGAGCTCCGGGGGGCATCGTGCCCCTCCGCCGCAGCCGCCGCCGCAGCGGGACGGGAGGGCCCGGCCGGGGCCGGAGCGGCGGCAGCGCGGGGTACCGAGGCAGGACGACGCATCGCGAGCGGGACTCGAGCCCGGCGGGTGGGAGGACGCAGCCCGGGGCCGTCCCCGCGGCCCCCGCCCGTCCCGGCCCGGCGCCCACCTGCCAGCAGCGGCGCGGGCGGCGCCATCTTGGCGGCGCTTCTGCTTCCGGGTGAGCTGCGGCGCGGCCGCCCCTGGGAGCTCCACGTCGCGCGGCGCAGGGGGCGCCGCCGGTCACGTGACGCGGAGCGGCCGCTTCCGCCCGCCGCCCCGGAAGCGCTGGCGGCGGGCGGCACGGGTTGGCGGCGGGCGGCGCCCGGCGTGACGGCTTCCGGCGGGCGGCGCCGCGCGGTGCTGACGCGGCGCAGCGAGCGGAGCGGAGCGGTCCCGGCCCGGCCCGGCGCGGCCGCACCATGGTGGCCAAGCAGCGCATCCGCATGGCCAACGAGAAGCACAGCAAGAACATCACGCAGCGCGGGAACGTCGCCAAGACCTCGGTGCGTGGGGCCGGGGCCGGGGCACGGGTCGGGGCCGTGGGCGGCGCGGGGCGGTGCGGTGCGTGACGCGGTGCTGTGCCCGCAGAGGACGGCCCCGGAGGAGAAGGCGTCGGTCGGGCCCTGGCTGCTGGCGCTGTTCATTTTCGTGGTCTGCGGATCAGGTGAGCCCCGCGCCCCGCGCCGCGCCCCGCCCCGCTCCTCGGCCCCGCTGAGCACCCCCTCTCTTGCAGCCATCTTCCAGATCATCCAGAGCATCCGCATGGGCATGTGAGCCCCCGCCCCGCCGCGCATTCCAGGCCCTTCGCCGCCATTCCGAGTGTCCCAGCCCGTGCCACAGTGCCTTGAGCAGCACCACATGTACACAGCAATAAAGTTCTGTTGTTGAGCCCCAATCGTGGACCTGCTTATTCAGCAACGTATCCTTCGTGCTCACGTAGACGTGTCAGACTGTGCGCAATGTAGGTACGTAGGGACCGACGCCTGCTGTCAGCACCGCTCTCAGATCTGTAGGAGCCGCTGTCCCTCTGGAGACGGTTCTGTTTGAAGTCGGCAGCCGGGATCTCTGTAGCAGCCAGAGCACGAAAGCAGAGCATGCTCCTGGCGAGCGGCCGGCGCCCTGCAGCCCAGCGCCGTGTGCGGGGCAGAGCTGCAGCGTGTGGCACCGCGTTGGCACTCGGGCATGTATCGCGACAGAAAACCTTACCCTGTACTTCCCGTCCTAACCCATACGAATGCCTGTTTGTATAGAGCCGGGGGGTGGTCCCTACCCCGAGCCAGCATGGCCACGCAGCAGCTCTTCCCGACATCGCCCGATGCGGGGGTTCCACAAACTGTTTGTGCGCAAGGGCACGCGCTCTCAAGCTGCTCCCGGCCGTGGGCTGCAGCGGCGCTGTATGTACTTCTTGGAAACCTGCCACCGAGTTGTGGGGTTCGGTCCTAAAATGCTGTGTGGGGATAGGGATGCTTTGTGCAGGTACCGGGGACCCTCCCCCTCCAACCCTCAGTTCTGCTTTTGTGTGCACCATCGGCAGAGTATAGTATGTCTCGCAATATGTATTCTAATTGTATTTAAGGTAAATCCTGCTTTCACCTTGATGTCATCCAGCGATGGATCCAGTGCTAAGCTGCCTCCCTCTGGATGACTGCAGTTCCTTCTTAGTAGTGCTGAAAAACAGAAACCAAACCCTCCTTACCTGTATAGAAGAATGTAACTTAAATCACAATGGAAAGTGCTGCTATTGATCATTCCTTATTGCTGATGGCCTCGGCTCTGTGGCGGCCTCCTGCTGTCTGTTGCGGTAAACAAAGCGGTCTGAAATAGGTCTGCTGTTGCATGCAGTTGCTAAAGGAAGATTTCTTTTTTTCAGGTTTCTTAGAAGACATTTAAAATCCGGTTACATTAGTAGTAATAGAAACGAGTTTCTATAGAGATGAATTCCATGTCTTTTAGCTGTGAAGGAGCAGACTTTTTGCTGGTTGTCATATTTCCATCTGAAATCGTTGGAAGTGGTGTAAAGCGGTGTGGCCCAGGCCACGCCCCAGAACCAGGCTGTGCGACACGACGACATTCCTTATTCCTGGAAGCTCTTATTTTGTAATCGATGGGGGAGGGGAAGTCTGTATAATCTCTGATTTTAAATAAAGTTCTTCTCAAACGCGAGTTGAGTTCATTTTGAGGATGGTGAAGTGCTGTCTCGCTGGGTGTGACGGGGGCCGCTTCACCCTGAGTGTCGTGGGGGGACCCTCGGTGGTGGTGAAGGGATCCCTCTGCGGCTCCCTCAGGGCCGGGGGAGCCCAGCTCTGCCCGGAGCTTTGCTCGGGTGCTGTGGCTGGGATGGAACAGCAGCGCATCAGAATGGGCCGCGCTGGCCTCCTCGGGTCCAAAGTTTGGCTGAAGGCCGTCTTTGTAGAAGACTGACTTATTTGGGTACAAATAAAGAATACACCAGCAGCTCTGCAGCTTTGCTTGTCCAAGAGGTCAGCGTGCTCTAGCACCTGCCAGCATCGCTGGGTTTGGCAAAACAGCCGTGTTGTTAGCCACGGGTAAGGGAGAAAGACGTGCAGTAGCTGCTTTGTTGTAATTGCAGCACAAGCAGCAATCCTTGTGTGAGAGAGTGCCAACGGTCAGTAATGGCAGCTTGGTGCTGTGCCCCTTGAGAAGGGCTGCTGGATTTAAATGAAGGCGTGCGGGGGGTGCTCGGTGCTGAAAAGGAGCTGCTCCGTGAGAACACCGCTCTCTCGACGCCCCGTGGCCACGGCCCCGAGCAGCGTCTGTCGCAGGTGCATCCCCGGGGCTCCTGCAGCACAGGACGCTGCTCGGGGGTGGCAGCCGCTGACTTACACGCGGGAATCGCTGCGCCGGAGGGGAACGCCGCCGCCTTTTGCGGCAATCGCGACGGCGCAGCCCGGCGTCCATCACGGGGGCAGCCTCCGAGGCGCGGTGCCGGCTCCGAGCGCAGGGCAGCGCGCGGGCGGACGCGACCTCCCCGCCGCAGGGCGGCGCCGCAGTGCCGCGTCCGGCAGAGGCTCCGCCCCGAGCCCCCGGCTCCGCTCCGCCGCGCAGCGCCACCCCGTGGTCGGCGGAGCCCACGGCCGACGGCGCCGCACAGCGCCGCCCGGCGGGGAACGCGGCGCCGGCCCGAGGGCCGTTCTCCCGCGAGAGACGACCGCTCCTCACGGATGCCGCCCGGCGAGCACCCGCGGGCAGCCCCGCCCGTCCCCCGCCGGCCTCGCGCAGCTCCGGGCTCCGCGCGGCCCCCGTCCGACGGAGCGTTTCTCCGCTTACCGAGGGCGGAGCCGCCGGTCTCCCGGCACGGGAGCGGAACGGCCGCTGCCCCCCCGGCCCGGAGCGAGCCCCGCGGCTCCGGAGCGCCGAGCGCAGCGCGAAGCGAGCGGACAGACTGCACCGGCCGGAGCCGCGCCGGGCTGCAGCGCTACCGCGGCACCGCCCCGCTCCTTGCTTCGTTCCGTTCCTAGCATTTAATTCCAGAAACTACGTCTCAATATATATATATGTCTATAGGTACATCCATTTGACACGCTGCATCCGTTTACACAAATGATGGTCTCTCTTGAAACTGTATTTATGAAATGTACATTTTAATTTAAATACTCAGTATACACTGCACGTAATCTGCATGTCGCATTTATTAAATACATTAAAATCTGCAATGTAACAAAACGTTTCCTGCATACGAAATTCAAAACACCATTTTCAATGAACAAAAGATGGCTCACTTCGCCGCCGGCCGCCCGCGCAACGCACGAGCGCGGCCCCACGCGCCGCCTGTCCTGCCTCTTTATCGCCGTTGTTCACAGACTGGTACACGTTACAATAAGAGTGCTGGATAAAAACATGAGGTACGAGAGTGGTTCCGAGAGTATAGGTCATGCAGATCATGCGAGACAGCAAAGAAAGGTGTGAATGAGGAAACACTAAATAAAAATACATAAAGAATGTGCATTATAAAATAAAAAAAAAAAAAACTCAATTACACAGCTTGGCTTCTTTGGTTACAAAGGAGGTTGAACAATTTCACAGCTTTTTATTCCCACCCGAAAAAAAATAATAATAATTATACGAAATGTCAAAAAGCGGAGGAATCGTGGCAATTTCTCTCTATTAGAAAGTAGAAACAGAAATGAGCAAAGTTTTCTTCATCAAAATAGCCCATCCATTATTTATTATATCACAAGAACTGGTGACTACCTGTACAGATGCACTATGGTCTTCATACTTACACTCTATACAAAATTTACATTCAAGCTGGATCTTCACTACCGTAAATAAATACCAAGGGTGAATTGCCATTAGTGTTAGAAATATGCCAGGATTCTTTTGTTCAATTATTGCCTAAACATTTTACCTGTTGAACGCAATCCCACCGATCATTTTACCGATACACACATTTATTAAAAAAAAATTTAAAAAAAAAAAAGTTCTGTGACATTGTTCACGGACATTATGAAAATAGCAGCCCTGTAATAAATAAAACAAATAAATGAAACTAATGTAGGCAAATGTTACTTATATGGAAAGAACAGTGGCTCTGAGGGCGAATGGACGCTGCCCGGGATGCGAGGCCCAGGGAGCGGCAGCGCGGCCCGGCCTCACACAACGGCTCCGTCCGCCAGCGACACCGGGCACCGGCTGCACGCCGCCACACGGCAGCGAGGGAAAGCTCTGGTAGAGTGATTGTCTAATACTGAGAAGGCCGAACACACGACAGAAGCATGGCTACTCGCTTTCATATCAAGTGGAAAGAACATCAGTGGCACACGAGGACAGACTGCTCTCAGGTTTTCTGCTTTGAAACGAGGCGGGAAAGCTCTACGCTGAGGAGACATTCGGCTGCTGCGGAGGTTGTGCTGGCGGCGGAGGCTGCGCTGGCACCGTCTGCGCCTGCAAAGTGCTACTGGGATTGGCCTGTTGGGTTGAGAGTTGGGATAACTGATCGTTGCTTGAAAGAGATTTCAACAGTGCGTTCTCGCGTTCAAGTAAAGAGTTTCTTTCGACTAATTCTTTTATTTGTTCCTTCAGAACTTCCACTTCTTCTCTTACTGCGTACATCAAATGGCTTTTCACTAGATCCTGCAAAGAACAAGTCGACAGTTACACCGGCTGCAAGAACGCTTCCCGTCCACCCCGAGCCCAGAATTCACTGCTCACCGCTTCCACCGCGGTGGAAAGCTGAAGCGCTTCTCCCTGAAAATATATACAAAAATAAGCTCCAAGGACAATTAACCTAACTCCTTAATTCAGTACAAAGCGGCCCTCGCATCAAAATCTTTGTTTCCAGCATTCAGCGGTAAGGAAGCTGCGGCACACAGCAACTCATCGCCTGCGTCCACCGCAGCTGATTCCCCCTGCCAAGCACCAGGAGCACTGACAGTGTCCGAGGAACACGAGCAGATGCTGAACTTCTGAAAAGGTCTTGTTACATTACATCTATTTACCATCCAAACTAATATGAAGACAGCGGCGACCTTCAGCCGCTATCCCTTCCGAGGGCCTCGTACATCGGCCTGTTCTAAATGCTCAAACCCATCTTCCAGCAGTGAGCGCCTCGGGTGGGCGGGACTCCGGCATCACTGCTGCATGGCAGGGCCTCGCCTGCAGCGCAGCGGAGCTGACCGAGCCCCACCGCCCAGGATGGGCAGCCTGACTGAAACCAGCTTCCGTGGTCTGAGCAGGGGGCACGGTGCGAGTTGGCGTTACACAATCCCAACCACCGGGGTGTGTGAGAACCAAGAAATAACAAATAGCAAAATAAAATCCAACTGGATGTAACTGAAGCCGAATGAAATGCAAAGCATGGCACAGAGAAGTAACAAGATGAACGATTAATGAGCCTCGCTAAGAGACTGAAGGGTGCTATTTTCAGCCCCCCCGAAGTTCAATCAGCTTGTTCGCAGAAGTTTATGCAAAAATTCATTTAAGAATGCTTTTGGACCAACAATCTAAGTGAGAAGCTCTTAACGTTAGAAGTTAAAACAATTTGTGCTTGTCCCATACTTTGTACAGAGAATTCTTTTTTTCAAGCAAAGGGATATTACAGACACACACGAAGACAACGCAGCCAGGAGCGCACGCTCAGCCACGAGCCTTGGGCTTTACTTACCATTGCCTGTTCTATTTTGTTGTCAATGGCAACAACACTTGCACCAGACGCGCTGTAAATATAAGCAGAAAACTTTGTTAGAGCATTACTGCATCGTTTGGTTGAAACTATGCACCTGCTGGCACTCTCAGGATTCCTGGAGCATTACTGCCGAGGCCACAGCTGCAGCGCCAAGCACCCAGCACCCAGCCCTGCACGACATCCCCTGCACACAGCGCACTGTCTGCGCAGTGGGAGCTCCTAACAGACATTGCTCCTCCAGTTTATAATTCCTCACGAGATACGTATGACATCCACAACCAGAACAGGGCACTGCAATGAACAGTAAATTAGCTGCTTTCATTCCCTGCCTCATTTTCCAGCCTCCTTCGCCGGGGAGAAAACGGATTCATGGGATATTCCGGGGTCCTCACCTCTAGTTTGATTTCTGCTAAGTTATTTTTTTAAAGCATTGAAAAAAAAAAAGTGTGATAGCATTTGTCCTCTGGCTTCATTTAAAGATGACTTCCTATACCAAACAGCTCCATCAGCACTGCCTTCACAGCGCTGCAACCGAGCAGCTACAGCCAACAGAAGAGAGAAGAGACACGTCCCGCGTGCGGGGGCTCCATGGGAGCGCTGACCACATCTCAGTGAACGCTCGTGGACTGCACGCAGCGATCTGCAGAGTGCACTGCGGGCGGCTGCTGGCAGCCCTAAGCAGCCTCACTGCACAGCTGCACTACTGCAGAGCAGGACAGCTCCATCACCAGGGCAGGAAAGCAGCTCCTCACTGCATGCAGATGGCTCTGAAGCGCTCCTTTAAATCCTACATTACGGCGATTCAAGCCTTCCTGCTTTCAGGCTGTTTTCAAGCCACCCTACTGAAACACCCAAGAATCACTCTCATCTCCCCAGAGTCAGACTCGCGGCGCCGGAGAGGCGTCCCCATTCTGCAGGCTGATCTCCCCGCTCCGAGCAGAGCTGCAGCCCGTCCCAGGGCACGGCAGAGGGCACAGCCTGCACCCAGCCACGTGCAGCCCTCCCACGCCAGCCCCCCGAGATCCCGTTCCAGCTGCAGCCCCACGCCTGACACGGGGCTGCAGCTGCGGGCACCTCGCCAGGCCGTCAGCGCCAGCAGCGATAGGCTCCCGCACAGCGGCAAGCTGCTATCAGCACGGTGCAGCCACGCTAAAAAAGCCAGCGTGCAGGAAAAAGGCAAGGTTGGCAGTCAGGGCTGGAAACTTACCTCTTCAAAAATACGTAACGCTGACTGAAATCACACTGTAAGGAAAACCTGCTTATGGCTTTTTACCGTGAGTATCAGCAGCATGCTCGGAAATACTGGTTACATACAGGAAACAAGGCCCAGCCACTGGAAGAGCACGCCGCTATTTGGACCAGCCCGTTTTATCCAGACTCACCGGAACGCCAACGCCGACCATTACACGTAAAGGGAATCTGCTTTCGAGACTGAGACAGTAACAGCCTCCACTGCTAAGCCAATAAAGCCTGTACTCTCCAAGCAAAACACTGAGCATTTGACAAGAAAGTTGTTCCAGGTGACACGGGCTGACTTCAACGCCCCTACACAAATGCATGTAGCATGGGAAACAGGCAGGGAGCAGTGGAACTCCTGGCCCCAGCCCAGCACTCTGGTATGACAGGCTCAGCAAGACATGGGTGGCTCATACACCTGGAGCGGTGGATGGACAGCTCGGCTCACAGCAGAGCCGGGCAGGAAAGGAGAGGAGAGGAGGGGAGGTGGGGCAGCCCTCTACGTCAGGGGAAGTCCGGACTGCATGGAGCTTGGTTGTGCTGATGAAAAGGCTGAGCACCTCCGGGCAAGGAGGGGAAAGATATCATGGTAGGAGTATGTTATGGACCATCCAACCAGGACGAAGAAGCAGACAAATATTCTATAAGCAGCTAGAAGAAGTGTCACGATCGCTAGGGCAGGAGGAGGGAACTCAACACCAGAGAAGGTCAGGCAGCAGATACCCTGAGTGCCATCACACCGCACATGTGAGACAAGCAGGTGATCAGAGCCCATCAGCACGGGTTTGTGAAAAGCAGGTCCTACCTGACTCCTGACTAACTCCATCTCCTTCTGTGACAACGTGACCCACTCCATGGAGGAGGAAAGGCTATGGAAGTTGTTTTCTTGGACTCGAGCAAAGCACTGATACTGTTTCCTACAGACTTCTCCCAGGAAAACTGCCCCTTGGACTGACTTCCATTCGCCAGGTAGACACCCGGCTGCATGGCTGGGCCCAGGTCGCAGTGAACAGTTAAACCTGGGCAGCAGTGCAGGCTGAAGGCACCGCAGCTGGGGAGTGCTGGCCAACAGCTGCCTGAGCACAAGCCAGCAGCATGCCCATGTGGCCAGGAGCATGGACAGCAGGACCAGGGAAGCAATGTCCCTGTTCTCAGCCCTGGTGGGACCACAGCACAAATACCATGCCCAATCTGGGGCCCTTTGCTGCAGAAAGGATGCTGGGTTGCTCAAGCACATGCAGAGGAGAGCAGTGGGGCTACAAGGAAGCTGGAAAATATGGCTCATGGGCAGCATCTGAGTGGGCAGGGCTGCTTGGGATGGAGAAGAGGGGGCTCTGGGGCACCCCCCACGCTCTCTACAGAAGGCCATACCCAGGTGGGTGCCCACCTCTTTCCTCAGTGACAAGGTACAGGATGAGAGGGAATGGCCTCAAGATGTGCCAGGGCGGTTCCAAGTGGATGTGGGTAAGAATTCCTTCCTCGGATGTGGCCAGGCACTGGGACGGGCTGCCCAGGGCTGCCATGCAGACCCCATCCCGGGGGGGCTGGTGATGCGTGGGCTGAATTCACAGCCTCAGGGGTAGGGCAGGCGCCTGCCTTCTGCTGCAGCTCTGGTTAAGCCACCCAGTAGTTGGCTCTTCTGTCCAACAAGTACATGTTTCCCCAGGACAATTAAGTTTTCTACAGTTTAACATGAAGCTCTGAAGATCAATTATTCAATAGAACATAAGAATTGATCTCAGAGGCCATGCATGAGTTTCTATAAAATATTTGAATTATTTAGGGGAAACAAGACAGTGAGTCAGTTGAATTGGTTTGAGGTTTGGACAGGGATGTACAATGTGGCTCCTTCACAGTCTTGCTAAGATCAGGCTACACTAATAGAATAAACCATTTTTCCCCCCCGTGTATGAGGGCAGTCACACTGTCCATGCCTTCCATGAGAAGCCAACATCAAAGAAACGTAGTCCTGATATTTTTGTTATTTTTAAAACATTTCAGATGGATTTGTAAGGCTTTTAATTTCAAATCAGGGAAGTTCCACCTTAAAACAACCTCCAGATAAGGCTGCAATCAAAGCATGAGATGTTACACAGCCCTTCCTCCCCAGAGAGAAGCACCTCATCTGACAGACAGCAGGGAAAAGAAGTTGGGCACAGCCTGTCGCAGGGAGACATCAGCCAATCCATCACATTCACACGAGAGGGATGTTCACCAGCAACACTAATGTATACATCTGACTGCTCACACGATGAGAAAAATCCACATTCTGCGAGCTTCCACTGTGAAACTTCAATGTTTCATTCTAAAATGCAATGGAAGCTTAACCATACCACTTGGAATTCATCTTTTCCAAAATTAATGGCTACGTTTTAGGAAACCCCCCCTGAAGATCCTGTGCTAGCAGTACTGCCCAGAGAACATTCACGCCTCAGAAGAGGAATCATGCAGACTCACGTGAAAGTGCCAGCAAGGCCCCGTCCCTCTTCTCAGCCTTCCCTGTAGCAGGGCCAGAGACGGGAGCTACGCTGAGCTCCGAGCAACACCCATGTCAAGGTGAAGCAGGGAAAGCATCTGCAGGCTTCTCTCAAGCATCTCAGTAACAGCGAGTATTTCCCTAACATTTAATGGCTGCAGTGTCCTCAGCACTCCTCCCTGCCATGGTGTGTCAGTGAAAACAAACTTGATTTTTAGCTCTATTTTACTGTCTGCACTTCCATTGCTCTATTTCTTTTTTTTAAACACCCCTATATTCCACATTTCCAGTACTTGTTTTGAACATTATTCACAAACCTAGGATTTGTGAAGCTTGCCTCCTACTTGCAAGCAATTTCAGTTGGTTTTGCGTTTGTTTTCAAATCTGCTTCCACGCCTTAAGAATAAATGGTTTCGAGAAAAGAGACACAAAACCAGAGAAACAAGCGAAGGAGAAACCTCTAAGTGTATTTTTGGCTTCCACGCCACATTTGTATGCAAGTCCCCACAGCCTGGTTCACTGATATGCAGGAGCACGAGTCTGTCCAGGTTCATCCCAAAAGGAAGGGGAGCTTTTCAAACTCTGCCCAATGCCAGCACTTGAGCAGAACCCAGCAGGATGCATTAGTACCGCGTTCAACACGCTTTGTACCGCACACAAAGTACTGCCAAGCAAACTTTGAAGGATTCAGTTAAGTTCTGGCAAGTTGAAGAGCCTTCTCAAGTCAAACGCAGCCATTACAATGACGACATCGTTATCAGTGCTCAGATAACTGAACAGAATCTGCACTCCACAGAGCTGGCTAAGCACGAGTGTTGTGACAGGCCAGAGCATCACGAGACACGGGGTCACAATCACCAGGACTGAGCGCTGACAAAAAAACAAACCTTAAAAATCATTAAATGTGGGAGAGAACCAGCTTGCAGCTACTGATGAATTAGTAATGCATCTCTGACAAGCCATACCTATAGCAAATATGACTTTGTTGCACTCCATTGCAGTTTCTCGCCATGAGTTCAATGCCAACGCAGCGGCTTGACTTCATCCTCACATCTTGTCATGGGTCACGTTTGTTACTCATCTAGCTTAACTGAAGCACAATACGTGCAAGCCACAAAGCTTCCTTTCCTTGCCCCGAGCCCAATAGATTTCAGCTTCATCAAGATTGTGTTTAAATACATTTTCACAACTTGTTTTTTTGATATAGCACTTAAGAGTCACAGTGACAGTTTCCTTTCTCTGGGGAAAAGGAAGCTGTAAACGTTTTAGTGAACGCCAGCTAACAGCTGACCAGCATTAAACTCTTTCAGTTACACATTATGTATGATACATGCATAATGGAAGGAGGAAAAAAACAGTCACAGTATTTTAGACTTGTTCAGTTTCAAGCTTCAGTACAAACATTTCAATTCCATGACTGCTTTCAGACTTCTAAGCTGCAGAAGTCTGACATGAAGCTCTGAAAACAAGCAACAGTTCTGCACGAATGGAATGACGAGAAACTTGCATAGAGCAAAGCTGTTCATGCATACCTCAGCATGTATGCATTCCATATTGAAGCATCCATACCTATCCCAGAAGGTCTTTGACTCACGTAACTTGTTGAAATGGAACGCTTGGTAGAATGCGGTTGACGGATTCCTATGAGATCCAAGAATCAAACAGAGATATTGAAAATGGGTACGTAATAAAAAGGCCAACTCTTATTCTACCTGCATTACAAAGCAAGTTAGCTATCCAGACAGGTTACACTCATGTCCAAGAGTTAGAAGAGCTTACTGTCTGAAATCCTTATGTTTCCGTGGGTTTCCATTAGAGACACACTGATTAAAAAAAAACCATCCCCAAGCCCTACGGGTATTCATGCTATTTCAAGTTCCTTCTCAAAAGTGAGGTCTGTACTATAAGAGCTGTTACTGAAACATGTCCTAGCACGCTGACCGTCTCCTACAGGTACTCTGTGTAACTAGTGCCATACAGACCTAAATTCAAGGATACCTTTCATGTTTTCCACAGTATTTCACAAAACGTCTCCGCAAACAGCACCCAGTATTTCTGTTCTACTTCACATCCTGCTTTATATTAGAAACACGAGAGTTCTCTAACTGGGCCTCTGAATCAGAGCTGCATACGTCACATTTAAGCCATGAAGGACTAAGATGCAATTGCAGAACAGGTTAAGTTCAAAGTGGAAGAGAACCTAAGGCAGTGCTACAGCTGTGAGTGGCTGTCACAGCTGCCCCACACTGCCCTTGATGCATGGCCGGGCCAGTGCTGCTCCACCTGCACAGCTGGGGCACTGCCTCTGCCCACCCACACAGCACAGATGGTAACTGCTCTGAGAACAGGACACTGCAGCACAGACTCTGCCACTCAGCTCTTACGACAGCCCGACCCTCCTGGCTCGGAGATGCTTGCCCCACAGAGAGAACAGTGCCAACAGTGCAGTCTGAAGCCCACAGTTATCTGAGGACTCATCTGCAGGCTTGCTGTTTACAGAATATGAAATGAAGCACAAAGTCAAAATCCTTCACTGCTAGCAGCTGTGCCAGAGCATTACACTTCAGCTTAATAGCTCCTCTTCCAGCACTGCAGTTTATCCTCACACCGGTGCAGCTACAGCAGCGCTGGAGAACACAACTCAGCTAGCAACCTGCAGAAGTGCCACTAATAGTTCATGCTTTTTTATCCTGAGTTTTAAAGCAGAAGATTAAACTAACAGTAGAAGCACAGGTACCTAACAAGAGTACTTCTTAAATAACTTGAAAACAGCTGCTTTAGGTCTTTCCATTTAAGAAGACCAAAGCAGCAGCACCATAACAGACCTTCGAAGCTATTTGCCTCCCAACAACCTTGCAAGGCCAATAACGCCGCATATCAGCAACCATCAGGAACCACTTGTTTGCAGAGTTTGTTGCTCCATCTCTCACCTTCACCCTCCCACACAGACAGAACTCAGCCTGAAGCCCACTACAGAAGTGGCTTGATCAAGCTGACAAATACCATGCTCTCAGATTAGAGATTCTTACACTTTCAGAAGACGCACTACGTATGTGACAGTTAACTAATGACAGGAAGAGCAGCACGCAGGGACACAACAGGTAAAGGGCATCTGAGCACAAGAGGGACAGCGTAAGAAAGCAACTGGCATCTGCAAATAGAACAGCCTTCCTTTGCTTCCAGGGAGGATGGGGCCCAAGCTCTTCTAACTCAGTCATCTGAGATATGTGAAAATTCTCTTCCTCAGAGAGCAGCTGTAAACAGAAAGTCATTTATCTTCCCAGATACATGTACTTGCAGTATACAAAACCCCACTGCTACTGCTAGGTATGAAAAGTTGTGGCTTCCAACCACAGGGCCTGTCTTTCATCCGAGCTATTTTTACACCGATACCCAATACGCAGTATACTTCTACTAAACTTAAAGTATCCGGAAAGGTATGAAGCTTTCCTGTTAGCTTCTCACTTGTACATCCTGCTGTTGAGATTTTTTGGTATCGCTCAGACAATTAAGAGAACATTTTCTACTCCATAGCCAGATCTTAGCAAGGTATTAATAGAGGGAGATGCACTACCTAATAATAAGTAAACCCGCAGCGGTAACGTGAGCGATGCCTGACATGCAGGCTGAGCTGACATGGCTGAGTTTCAGACTGCTGAGGCACCTATTTTTAACCACATTAAAAAGTAAAGGGTTAGAGAATTACTAATGACTCTTCAGTTTGAGGAATCACTTGAGCAAACTGCATACAGAAGTAGTGTAATCTATCAGCCACATAACAGCCAAAATGTCAGAAGCCGTTCTGACACCGCTGTAACCGGCCTACGATGAGAAAGGCAGAGCCCTTGGGCCCCTGCCCCGAAGCACGCCGCAGCTGCAGGCACCTTCCAGCAGAGCTCCACAGCCAGAGGGGCCCCACCTCGGCCACAGCAGCGCAGCGCTAGTTCATCCTCCAGCCCTGCAGGGGAGAGCAGGATGCGGAGGACACCTGCTTCCAGTCCCAGAGACCGCCACAGGCAACCAGAGGAAGACCGAACATCCCGCTCTGTAAAAAAGCCTCAGCTTCTCTATGAAGTCCTACAGGAGATACCACGCAAAAGCCGGCAGCATTGCAAGTATCCAGACAGATGCCTTCACTGAAACCAGGCCGCGGGAGGCACAGCCCCCAGCCTGCACACCAGGCCCTGCTGCCGCTGCCAGCTTTGGAGGAGGGCCGGGAGCGCGGGCGCTCCCCACACAACTGAACCGTGGCAGCAGCTGAGGGCCACAAACCCCAGAACTCCTGAGCAACATCACACCTCCTCCAAGGGGACGAAACAGAGAGCTCCCACCACACCACTTCAGACAGCTCTGGCTCAGTGTCACTGACTGTAATGTGAACAGGGATGACAGGGAAGACAAACAAGGCCGAAGTACCAGCTTCGCTTTGCGCTCTTCACGCTCAAACAGGTCAGACAACCACGTTCAATACCTCTGACAAAACACAAAGTAGAACCATCTATTATTAAGCAAAGCAGCATGGGATACCTTCTCAGAAATTTACAAACACAAATTCCTTATGAGAAAAAAAACAAACAGGCCTCATATAGAAAGAATACAAGATATAAGCATAGTATTATAAAATTAGTAGAGCTTTTAATGCCACCTTGCATGACATTCCTGTGATTAAGGTGGTGGGTTACACAAAGAAGGTCCAACTGATCAACTACTCTGTACATGTGGCTCTCCAGTGGATCAGCAGAAAGGAAGGATGCATCAAACAGAGCTCTCCAGGGTCTCCTCCGAGTCTGTTATGGGACACTTTAATCCACGACTTGGACAGTGGAGTACAGACTATCTTTACAACTGCAGATGATCTGCAAGCACTCTGGACAGCAGGAATAGAATTCAGGAAGCTCTTGCCTGATTGGAGCAATGGTCTGAAATGAAAAGGATGCAGTTCAATAAGGATAAGCATGCAGTGGCACGGTCTGGTAGCAACAATCAGCTGCACAAGTATAAACCATGGAACGAGTAGCTGAATGCAATTCCACAGAACAGAATCTAAGTTAAAAAATAAAAATCTTGCAGAAGTATCAAACTTGCAATACTTCTGTCTTACATGGAGGTATACACATACTGGCTGAAATTTGTTTGATTTGGCCCTCCTGAGTCCTTACATTTCATGGACAGTTTTGGATACAAACTGCATCCGAAGGATACAAGCCTACCAAAGTTCATCTAAGATCACAAGAAGATGCATCACATTCCTTTTCCTCCTATAATCAGAATTGTAGGTGGGAAAATTAAATACTGAAGATGGAGAACAATTACAGTCTCTGCATGGTTTGAAGTAGCAGACATGAGAATTTTTTCCTCCTTTACAGATGAGTATAATCAGAGTACAAATATTATGGGTTTTACCTGCAGAAAAAGTTGAAAACTTAAGATCAGATTTGTTTTCCAAATGAACAGTAAAGAACAGAAAAGACCTCTTCCAAGAGCGGTAGAACTCCCCGCTGATTCTAGGAGAGATCAAGCAGCTTTTGCTCCAGAAGCTTTCTGGTCTTTAAGTCCCCAGATCAGCCCACACGCCTGTCTCACAATTTCTTGAGACTCACAATATTGCTAGTAATAAAGTTCTTCCTTTGAATTAGATCAACTCAGGCACAAACCAAATTTTAACTATGAAACAGAATAGAAAGCAGTACAGAAAGAGGTTAGTTTATATTCTGAAATCATGCTGCCTTTCACTTCCATTGTATTGTTTTGGTGGGTTTTTTTTTTTTGGTAGAAAGCAAGGAGTAAAGAACTTTGCTTTAGAGTGCTAATTGCACACAAAGTTCAGACAGCAGCAGTAAGCTTAAGAATAGAACGTATTAGTAAAACATCCTTTATTCTTGTGCTCCTAGTCTTAGAAGTAAGGTCATTAATCATACTGTGAAGCTCTTGCATCAGAAGGATGGGAAATTCAGCAAGCTTCTAGCTTCTTTGTTCTTTGCACAAAGTTTATAGGAACCTGCCAACATGCCTGTAAATAAAGGTGTTTAGCCATGTTTATCATAGCACAGAAAAGATGTGAGTATATTTTGTACATCAACATCATTTATACAGTGGCAAAAGTCACTGAGAAAAAACCAACTCAGAGAGCCCAAAGATCAAGCCAGCAAGCAAACTCATTCAGTCCCTATGCAATGGCAGGTAGTATTTAACAGCCAAGAGACATTAGCACACAGCTTCATCTCGCTGAAGAGAACAATTAGCTTATATGAACGTGTCTTTACTGGGGCCATCAGCAAGGAATTCAAGTATCAAGGAAAATGAAGGTACAGCCACCAACTGCCCGTGCTGACCTGCACTGCTGGACAACAAATGATTGCCTCCTTGGTTTCTAAAGGTTACACAGACAAGATACGGTGCTGCCCAGCAGCATTTGAAACAAGTTGGCTCACAGTTCAGTGCTGTACTGACCACCAGAAGGCTGCCCTTAACTCAGTTACCAGCTACAACCTGCAACGGACACGGATGGCTGCTGGTCTGCAGATGAAGACACACAGCGTGGTTTACTGAGGAGCCAAACCTGGGGACACGGAGGGGCTGCCATTCCTTAGCAGTAGCTTACCAGAGAACCCTGTGTGAAGTTTATGGTATTTCACGATTATGTTTAACCTAACAACAGAATTCCTTCTCCACTCCTCTTTTAACAGACGTTTCACTTATACCTCCTCCTGCAACCTTGGTCCAATGGTATTTCCTACAAAACACAATAACCAGAGTACAAAGCTCACACGAGACACTTCGAAAAGACGTGTGGCAAAGTCAACATGGAATTAAAAAAGGAAAAAAAAAAATCAAGATTAAAACTCTCTTCTTTTGTGCTCAGTTACAGAGCTCAGCTGGCATACTTCTGTAAAGCCATTGTATTTGAAATACATACCCTGAAAAGCAGAAAGCACCAGGGCGGTGCACGCAGCTCCAGGAGCACTGACTGCAGATGACAGGAAGGGCTCCCCCAGCTGCAGGGAAAGCATTCTGCATTCTCATTCTCCCTCAGAGAAGGACCAGCAACAAACCTACAGAACGTGACCTAGCCTTGTTGATATTTCAAACACAGCAGAACACCTTACCTGGAAATCAAGGCAGATTAGGTCCAATTACACCTCCCAACAACTTGCTAGCCAGAAATAATCCCAAGAACTGCTTCAAAACAACACCCTCAAGCTAAAAGAAAACAGATCTTATTCTGTGCACAAGGAAGTCCCGAGGCAGGGACCGAAGGCAGCCTGGAGCACAAGGTGCCCACTGCCACCACCAGGACCACCCCGACCACACTCCTGGCCCAGCCGCGCAGTGCCGAGGGTCAGCACCGTGCCTGTACAGCACAGCTATTATGTGAGGGCTGCTACACTTATCAGCCAGAGTGAATTTTCATTATGCAAACTCACAGCTGCGTAAGGACTAACCAGAGTGAGTCTGTTTTTAAGCCTAAGCACAAAACAAGTGCAAGATTTCTCAAACTAATCGCTTTCTCACTAAGTAAAGTTAATCTTAATTGTTGTAGGGAGGGTACAGCACAACGTAGCTCAGGAATCACTGAACAGCTTGACAAAACAACACAGCAGAAAATATCTTCCCAGAGAGACAAATAGAGATTAGAAGCTGACAGAGTCAATGGCAACACAGGAAGTCTTCCTCCATCCCAGCAAGGTGGCAGGAGCTCCACTGGGGACAGCCACAGAAGAGGCCCATCAGTGCCCGCGCCTGGGGAGACCACGACAAGCCCAACATAAAGAACACCTGGAAATCACTTACAGGGTGTGAACAAACACCTCAAACTTCACCTCACAAGGGATGCAGCTCTGTTATCTGCTGGTTATCACCTACCATCTTCATCATCTATTATATCTTTATCACCTATCGTCTTCAGCATCTATTATAGCCTGTTGGTTAACATCACTGCGACGTATTACTCTTTTGCAGAATATCTGATCTGAGACAGCAAGCTCAGAGCACATCTAAAAAGTAGGTGTCAACACACCAGATGAAAGGAAGATGTAGGAAAAGCAAAGCCAATAACTCTGAATTAGGAAGATCCACATTCGCTACTACTGCATTAAGTCTAGAAAATATGCTTTTAAAAGAATTTTGACATCAACTCTTACTCTGCTCAGCTTGGCTGGTAAAGAAGAAAGCATTTATTAATACAAAGGAACTTATTGTAGAGGATCAGGCTCCTACTGCCTCCCTTGTCCAAAAAGCAGGATTCCACCGAACCTGCAGGTGAAAAGGAAAAGCACCTGTGATTACTGATGAAAGTGGCACTGCAGAGCTTGCAGTGTTCATTTTCATAGGAAACAGCTCAAAATAGAGTTTCTTCCCCACAACTAAGTTACACACCAGTTACCGCACAGCAGTTTAAGATGTTTTTTCTGACAAAGAAATATTTATCTCAAGATCGGTGAGGAAAAAAGCAAGTAAAAGAAAATACAAGATACACCTGGACCCAGCAGCATTCTCCCTGCCCGTACTCACGTGACATCAGTGGGGAAAGCAAAGTTTTTAACTAAGTACTCTGCTTTTTAAAAAGAAATCAGAACCTAGACTGCATGTGACAAACTTCGATAAGTAGAATACTGCAAGTTTATTTCTTTGCCTTTCTACACCATTTGTAAAGAACTTGTACCTAGTTTCATGCAAATCTGCACTCGGATTAAGTGATAAGCAAAGCACTTTCAGTGTGAAAGCCACCCCTTAGGTCACAGAAACATAAAAAAAGCCCTCCTAAGGATGGTCAAGGTGTTTGTGGGCCCTGCACCATTCTAGCTTTTGCTAAGAGGAGCACCTCGGCCCAGAGCCCAGCACGGCCCTGCCCTCAGGCAGCACTGCTGGGCCAGACAGGGCTGCGGTGTTCCTGGGCACCAGCAGGAGCCCAGCAGCTGGGGCTGGGGACAGGGCTGGGCCGTGGGGACCCAGGGTGCCACACCAGCCTGCTCCTGGGACAGGCCTGCTTGGTTTGTAACTTCACTGCGCACCACACCAGCACAGCAGCTACCCTTGTGTCCAACAGCTGACAGCACTCTACTGCACCAATTAACATCTCTACCTTCCCTGTGCACTGTTGGAAGAGTTCAATCAAGCTGTCACGACACAGATATTATTCCTAGTTTCAAAGGGGGAACACGTACAAAAAACTCTTGGAATACTTTCATTTTGCCTGAGAAAAATGAAGACAAGCATCCAGCTGTCCTTCATGTGGCAGAGGAAGCAGCTCACCCACCCTACATGAGTAGAATCGATTATGCCACAATACATAGCACTTAGAAGCACTCAATGCTGCAACATGCAATGCAAAACGAATTTATAAATTATGAAGTTTAAAGGGACTTCAAGAAGAAAGAAGAGAACCTCACACTGAGGTCCAAGTGACCGTGCACCTCTGGAGAACCTGCTCAGAAAACTGCAGCTTCAGCAGTCACTACAGATAATTCTGTATTTATGCATCAACAGATACAGGAATAAAAGCAAACACCCGAGGCCAACAATCTTCCAGAACTAAAACAGACTTCAGCAGAAGACTCCCACAGAATCCTAGAGAATCTTCATCAGTTCTGTGTGTCAGCAAAGTTGGCATTTTTCAAGAGCACCAGATGCTACTAATGGCCAGCTTTATAACCAAAGAAACGCAGCCGCCTCAAAATGCAATGGTCCAACATTCCAACAGCCAGTACCATCACAGGGAGTAATTCCTTTTTGCTGCAGAGTCACCTAATCCAAAAGGGATTACCAGCAGTGAGAAACCCGCTCCAGTAGCTCAGCAGCCATCCTGTTAAGTATTGGAAAATTCAACTTTTAATAAGAACTTTCAGTACTCTCCTATGAAGCTATGGCATTATTCCTGCCGTACAAAACAGCATTCAGAGAAAAGCTGACTATGGAACACTTGCACTCTTCCACAGGGGACAGAAGGAAAACCTACAGCAGTGGAGATGCTTGGACTTGGGAGCACAAGGTACAGAGAACCATTTATTTCAGAGCTGACACACTACAGCCTACCAAACAAAATCAACTGCTTCCATCTGTCAGTTTCTTTCAAGTGTTTCCCTCTTCTTCCTTCTAATAACTATCTCATCTGAAACAATTATTCCTCATTAATTCTAAGGCTACATTGACTTGCCATTAACAAAGGCACTGAAATGTATAACTGGGGACCATCGCTGCCAGGTGAGCAACCATGTTCTTCTGCTCAGCTATCTTCCAGCAGTCAAAACAGAATGCAGAACAGGTGCCATGACCTAGAAAACAGCACACTGCCAGAGCGACCTTATGGAAGGCTTGTTACGGGAATTACAGCAAGAACCCAATACAACCAACGGCAGTGCTGTTTGCACTGTCATCTGGTATCGCCAAGCAAAGTGTTCACCTCCAGGTCCCATCCCAACCATCTCCCAAACACTCCTGATTCCAGCACAGGTCTGTGTCACACCATCACCCATTTGTACAAACGCTCTAACAGGAGCCTTTAGGAGAGCAGAAAACTATTCACCTCTGCAACTGCAGTACAGTGCAAAGCTTTGATACGCTTATGAACACAGTGAAGACAGGGACAGTCAATAATCAACAGCATTGCAACTCTAGTACTGCCTACTGGTATGCATTTGCAGAATACTTCCATTTTTCTTCACAAATACGCACCCAGGGCAACGCAAAGCAGTTGGTAGCAAAGCTGCATTAGTGTCTGTTCCTCAGTTTTGCCCTTGTATTACATACAAACCAGGTCTTGGGAGCTCAGTTCCCCTGGTTACGTTTATCAGCAACAATTTGTACACTATACAAATAAGTGACTTAACTGAGCAGAGAGGTGTGTTGTGTGGGTCTGCATAACCAGGCTGCCAGCAGTTCAGCTGCTGCAGAGGACATTCACAATTGCAGCCATTCATTAGCATTCCTGGAATACAGCCTGCCCAGCTCGAGCTGGTCAGATATCTCTGGAAAGCGATCGACACTCCGCTCCTTTTCCAGCACTCCTGGTAATATCTTGCCCCCAGAGTCTGCCAAGCATGTAGGAGGTTTGAACAAACTTTCTCAGTAACATTCCTTTAACACAGGCAACATACTTCTTTTCTCCCAAGGGCCAAAGAAAAAAAAAAGCACAAAGCCAGCTGGAACATGATGCTTGTTGACTACGAATTTGTGTATATGGACATAAAGGTGAAAACTGACAAACACTGATCCTGAAACACACCGCTACTAAAGGCCCGCCTAACTTTGAGTCCCAGTTCTGCCTTTTTTTCCACAGTATTTTGCCACATACCGAATTCAAAGTGGACTGCAAGGCTCGCAGCTGCCTCACTGAGAGCACTATTTCCCAGATCCTTGAATACTGCTGCTTATTCTGCTCGTAGCCACATTTAGAGAGGAAAATAAAGTTAAGTTACCCTGTAGATCTTTCATAATTAGTACAGGACGTATTTCTTCTTAATATCTTAGCAAATTAGATGCATAAAGTAAATAACACATCTTTGCTTCTTAAAGGAAGACTGGGATGTGCCAAGGGTACTTGTTTTTTCCCCTTCAGACCCTGCTTCCTTTCCACCCACCTCGATAAGATTTCACCATTACCCAATTCTGCATTATTCAATGGGTAATGGACTATTCAAAGCAGGAAATTGAAGGATCTTAGAGAAAATGCCTTGCAAAAAATTCAGTTCTACATCTGCAGATTGATAAGACAGAACAATTTATCAGTCATGCTATATACTCCTCCTCACACCTCCACTTCTACCCGAGACACAGAGCACTTTAAAACAGTAGGTGATCAGGCAGGAATAACACGAAGAACTTTCTCAGACAAGAAGCTGCTTCTCGTAACAGGCCTCTGCCGCTCACTGCAGTTCTCAGTCTGCTTCCAACAAAGCCCCTCCCCACACTAGCTTACCTTTAATGGAGTTCCTCTCCATGTTCCAAATGGTGAGTGATTTACTAGATGAACTCAAGGTACTTAGAGCTACACAGCATTCCTTCGTGAATTTTAGAAGATGACCCTAAGAGTAATCCATGCAAAGTAAGTTTCAAGTACGTATAATGAATGCTTAAATACAGGCAAAGGTGTGAGAAGAACTGCAGACACCTGCCCAGCAGCGACCCACCCCCCTGGCATGTCACACGTTAGGGCTGAAAGGAAAAACACTTTCCACAAAATTTCTAGCTCTCACCACCACAAAGTAAATCCTCTAAACAAAGCCAAGTGCTCACTTCCTGAACCTGCAGGCAGAGCAATGACTCATGATGAGCAAACTCCTATTGTGCCCTATTAGTGTTATCAGTGTCAACTCTCAGCCTATTAATGACACTTGAAGGTCTTCATTAACTATTTCACCACTGATTT
Source organism: Numida meleagris (assembly GCF_002078875.1). Classification (NCBI taxonomy): domain Eukaryota; kingdom Metazoa; phylum Chordata; class Aves; order Galliformes; family Numididae; genus Numida; species Numida meleagris. Next base: position 502,590 of record NC_034412.1, read on the forward strand.
CAGTCCGTAAAGCACTGGAGAACAAGCCCATAGGAGTATTGGTGTGATTTAAACATCTGGAAAGAAAAAAGCAGGAACAAGACACAAAGAGCAGACAAGCAATGGTTTTGTAATAAAGCCTTCTCAGCGAGTAAAGCAAATAAAGACAAAGTAAAGTAGCACCTAAAAAGTTGCTGGGCCTTTCTTTTCTCCTTGGTCTGAAATGGTGGAAGTCAGGCTGCTGCCTGAGGGAGGAGGGAAATAAGCTTGGAACCACAGACCCCCATCTCCTACCTTGTGTGATGTGTAGGCACGTTTAAAGTGAGCTCTCCCTGCTTATCAGCATCCCTAAAGAAAGCTATTCCAAGCCGACAGAGGCTCCCTGCCATACCGCTCCACTCTGTACCACTCTAGTGAATGGTGAGGCTTTATCTCCCAGCACAGAAGCACGGAACAGAGAAGTATGCATTTCTCCAAAGATAACCACAAGTTGGTTTCTCTACTGCACATCGCAGCGTGGCATGTACAGTGAACACAGCACACAGTGTCCGTTCCTGTTTCTCACTCCTGGCTCTTGTGGCCATGCTTCCGAAAGCGCTTCCTCAGAAACTAATACCACACAAAGCAATCCTGCAACATGGATGGACTTGAAAACAAAAACACAAAAATAATTTAAGAAAAAAAAAATCACTGATCAGGATACACCATCCAAGGCCTGTTTCACCAGTGCCCACCAAAGGCATCCCACCTGCTGGTGAGTTCCCCTTATCGTGATCTATCTGGCACACTCACACCTGTTACTACAGTTTATATAAACATTTGGGACTACAAGCTATGCAAAATGAACAGAAGCTGTTAAAATGACTAAAATTATTTCTGTTAGTATATCGGGCCATTAAAAAATTACCAGTTTAAAAATCACACCTTCTCAGCACAACGTTTGTCAGCAGTCCCCCTAAGGCAGGCACATCAGCTGCAGCCCTAGCAGCTAACTACGGCTTGTACTGCTTGAACTGGAGCACAGCTGCCCACGGCACCACTTCTGCTTGCACGGACGCCTTAGAGATGTCTGAGCAGAGTTCCTGCCCCCAGCACGGCGTCAGAGCTGCAGCGAGCACGAGGCCTGCATCAGCACAGATGCAATGCTTAAGAAAACTGATTTTTTTGAGGTGCCCTCCCCTTCCTACATCCCCCCCCCCCC